>NW_026600226.1:116809-119309 GCF_029448725.1 Salvelinus fontinalis
GCCTCCAGACATCATGAAGGGAGCGGGCAGGGTGATAACAGAGGACAGGGAGGAGTTAGCAGCCTCCAGACATCATGAAGGGAGCGGGCAGGGTGATAACAGGGAGGAGTTAGCAGCCTCCAGACATCATGAAGGGAGCGGGCAGGGTGATAACAGGGATGAGTTAGCAGCCTCCAGACATCATGAAGGGAGGGGGCAGGGTGATAACAGAGGACAGGGAGGAGTTAGCAGCCTCCAGACATCATGAAGGGAGCGGGCAGGGTGATAACAGAGGACAGGGAGGAGTTAGCAGCCTCCAGACATCATGAAGGGAGCGGCAGGGTGATAACAGAGGACAGGGAGGAGTTAGCAGCCTCCAGACATCATGAAGGGAGCGGGCAGGGTGATAACAGAGGACAGGGATGAGTTAGCAGCCTCCAGACATCATGAAGGGAGCGGGCAGGGTGATAACAGAGGACAGGGATGAGTTAGCAGCCTCCAGACATCATGAAGGGAGCGGGCAGGGTGGTAACAGGGATGAGTTAGCAGCCTCCAGACACCATGAAGGGAGCGGGCAGGGTGATAACAGGGATGAGTTAGCAGCCTCCAGACATCATGAAGGGAGCGGGCAGGATGATAACAGAGGCCAGGGATGAGTTAGCAGCCTCCAGACATCATGAAGGGAGCGGGCAGGGTGATAACAGAGGACAGGGAGGAGTTAGCAGCCTCCAGACATCATGAAGGGAGCGGGCAGGGTGATAACAGAGGCCAGGGATGAGTTAGCAGCCTCCAGACATCATGAAGGGAGCGGGCAGGGTGATAACAGAGGCCAGGGATGAGTTAGCAGCCTCCAGACATCATGAAGGGAGCGGGCAGGGTGATAACAGAGGCCAGGGATGAGTTAGCAGCCTCCAGACATCATGAAGGGAGCGGGCAGGGTGATAACAGAGGACAGGGAGGAGTTAGCAGCCTCCAGACATCATGAAGGGAGCGGGCAGGGTGATAACAGAGGACAGGGAGGAGTTAGCAGCCTCCAGACATCATGAAGGGAGCTGGCAGGGTGATAACAGAGGACAGGGAGGAGTTAGCAGCCTCCAGACATCATGAAGGGAGCGGGCAGGGTGATAACAGGGAGGAGTTAGCAGCCTCCAGACATCATGAAGGGAGGGGGCAGGGTGATAACAGAGGACAGGGAGGAGTTAGCAGCCTCCAGACATCATGAAGGGAGCGGGCAGGGTGGTAACAGAGGACAGGGAGGAGTTAGCAGCCTCCAGACATCATGAAGGGAGCTGGCAGGGTGATAACAGAGGACAGGGAGGAGTTAGCAGCCTCCAGACATCATGAAGGGAGCGGGCAGGGTGGTAACAGACAGGGAGGAGTTAGCAGCCTCCAGACATCATGAAGGGAGCGGGCAGGGTGATAACAGACAGGGAGGAGTTAGCAGCCTCCAGACATCATGAAGGGAGGGGGCAGGGTGGTAACAGAGGACAGGGAGGAGTTAGCAGCCTCAAGACATCATGAAGGGAGCTGGCAGGGTGGTAACAGAGGACAGGGAGGAGTTAGCAGCCTCCAGACATCATGAAGGGAGCGGGCAGGGTGGTAACAGAGGACAGGGATGAGTTAGCAGCCTCCAGACATCATGAAGGGAGCGGGCAGGGTGATAAGAGGCCAGGGAGGAGTTAGCAGCCTCCAGACATCATGAAGGGAGCGGGCAGGGTGATAACAGAGGACAGGGAGGAGTTAGCAGCCTCCAGACATCATGAAGGGAGGGGCAGGGTGATAAGAGGACAGGGAGGAGTTAGCAGCCTCCAGACATCATGAAGGGAGCGGGCAGGGTGGTAACAGACAGGGAGGAGTTAGCAGCCTCCAGACATCATGAAGGGAGCGGGCAGGGTGGTAACAGAGGACAGGGAGGAGTTAGCAGCCTCCAGACATCATGAAGGGAGGGGGCAGGGTGGTAACAGAGGACAGGGAGGAGTTAGCAGCCTCCAGACATCATGAAGGGAGCTGGCAGGGTGATAACAGAGGACAGGGAGGAGTTAGCAGCCTCCAGACATCATGAAGGGAGCGGGCAGGGTGATAACAGAGGCCAGGGATGAGTTAGCAGCCTCCAGACATCATGAAGGGAGGGGGCAGGGTGATAACAGAGGACAGGGATGAGTTAGCAGCCTCCAGACATCATGAAGGGAGCGGGCAGGGTGATAACAGAGGACAGGGATGAGTTAGCAGCCTCCAGACATCATGAAGGGAGGGGGCAGGGTGGTAACAGGGAGGAGTTAGCAGCCTCCAGACATCATGAAGGGAGGGGGCAGGGTGGTAACAGAGGACAGGGAGGAGTTAGCAGCCTCCAGACATCATGAAGGGAGGGGGCAGGGTGATAACAGAGGACAGGGAGGAGTTAGCAGCCTCCAGACATCATGAAGGGAGCTGGCAGGATGATAACAGAGGACAGGGATGAGTTAGCAGCCTCCAGACATCATGAAGGGAGCGGGCAGGGTGATAACAGAGGACAGGGAGGAGT
>NW_026600226.1:124309-159309 GCF_029448725.1 Salvelinus fontinalis
GGATGGGGAGCGTCGCTGCACAGCTATTTTCAGGTCTCTCCAGAGATGTTCGATCGGGTTCAAGTCCGGGCTCCGGCTGGGCCACTCAAGGACATTCAGAGACTTGTCCCAAAGCCACTCCTGTGTTGTCTTGGCTGTGTGCTTAGGGTCGTTGTCCTGTTGGAAGGTGAACCTTCGCCCCAGTCTGAGGTCCTGAGCACTCTGGAGCAGGTTTTCATCAAGGATCTCTGTACTTTGCTCCGTTCATCTTTCCCTCGATCCTGACTAGTCTCCCAGTCCCTGACGCTGAAAAACATCCCCACGGCATGATGCTGCCACCACCACCTGCTTCACCGTAGGGATGGTGCCAGGTTTCCTCCAGACGTGACACTTGGCATTCAGGCCAAAGAGTTGAATCTTGGTTCCATCAGAGCAGAGAATCTTGTTTCTCATGGTCTGAGAGTCTTTAGGTTTATTTTGGTAAACTCTAAGCAGGCTGTCATGTGCCTTTTACTGAGGAGTGGCTTCAGTCTGGCCACTAACATAAAGGCCTGATTGGTGGATTGCTGCAGAGATGGTTGTCCTTCTGGAAGGTTCTCCCATCTCCACAGAGGAACTCTAGAGCTCTGTCAGAGTGACCATCGGGTTCTTGGTCACCTCCCTGACCAAGGCCCTTCTCCCCTGATTGCTCAGTTTGGCCAGGCGGCCAGCTCTAGGAAGAGTCTTGGTGTTTCCAAATGTCTTCCATTTAAGAATGATGGAGGCCAATGTGTTCTTAGGGACCATCAATGCTGCAGACATTTTGTGGTATCCTTCCCCAGATCTGTGCCTCGACACAATCCTGTCTCGGAGCTCCACGGACAATTCCTTCAACTTCATGCTTGGTTTTTGCTCTGACATGTACTGTCAACTGTGGGACCTTACATAGACAGGTGTGTGCCTTTCCAAATCATGTCCAATCACTTGAATTTACCACTGGTGGACTCCAATCAAGTTGTAGAAACACATCTCAAGGATGATCAATGGAAACAGGATTCACCTGAACTCAATTTCAAGTCTCATAGCAAAGGGTCTGAATACTGATGTAAATAAGGTATTTATTTTTGTATATTTTTTCATACTTTTGCAAAAATGTCAAAAAAACTGTTTTCACTTTGTCATTATGGGGTATTGTGTGTAGATTGCTGAGGATTTTTTGGGGGTATTTAATCCATTTAAGAATAAGGCTGTAACATTACAAAATGTGGTAAAAGTCAAGGGGTCTGAATACTTCCCGAAGGCATTGTAAATCCTTATTATTTAGTTTAATGATTGTTCAATTTAACCTGAGTTATTTCTCTATAGCCTACACTTTCTTGCTCTGAACTTCTAAAGCGAGTGGGGGACGGTATGTCTTCGTGACGATGATCGCAAGACCAGCTGCTCACCGATTGGAAGGCTCCAACAGTTCCACCTCTGACACGGCCCAAAAAACCCGCAATGTAGGTGTCTGCTATCACCGTTTAACGCTTCTTTTGTTTGAATCTAGGCCCGACTCTGTATGACTCACACTGTTCTGTTGATTTAAATTAATCCAAACTTACATGACATTTTAAATTAATCCAAACATACATGACATTTTGTCAGCCGGAGACTGCCAGTCTCACGGTAATCAGCCGCCCGATGCGCCTTTTGGAACATCTACATTAAAAAAAAAAGTGTCATAATAATTTAATATATTTAGTCAGTAAAGAAACATTATGAAATTAAGTAAATGTATTTCAGAAGAACAGAATATGAATTGGTCTACTGTATGTTATCTGGCTATGCTCCATGACTATAAATAAATATAATTAGCCTATAGGGAGGAGAGGGAGGAGACTATAGATAAATATAATTAGCCTATAGGGAGGAGACTATAAATATAATTAACCTATAGGGAAGAGGGGGAGGAGACTATAAATATAATTAACCTATAGGGAAGAGGGGGAGGAGACTATACATATAATTAACCTATAGAAAAGAGAGGAAGGAGACTATAAATATAATTAACCTATAGGGAAGAGAGGGAGGAGACTATAAATATAATTAACCTATAAGGAAGAGGGGGAGGAGACTATAAATATAATTAGCATATAGGGAAGAGGGGGAGGAGACTATAAATATAATTAGCATATAGGGAAGAGAGGGAGGAGACTATACATATAATTAGCCTATATATTGAAAAGGGGGAGGAGACTATAAATATAATTAGCCTATAGGGACGAGAGGGAGGAGACTATAAATATAATTAGCCTATAGGGAAGAGGGGGAGGAGTCTATACATTTAATTAGTCTACAGGGAAGAGAGGGAGGAGACTATAAATATAATTAGCCTATAGGGAAGAGAGGGAGGAGACTATGAATATAATTAGCCTATAGGGAAGAGAGGGAGGAGACTATGAATATAATTAGCCTATAGGGACGAGAGGGAGGAGACTATAAATATCATTAGCCTATAGGGAAGAGGGGGAGGAGTCTATACATTTAATTATTCTACAGGGAAGAGAGGGAGGAGGCTATAAATATAATTAGCCTATATTGAAGAGAGGGAGGAGACTATAAATATAATTAGCCTATAGGGAAGAGAGGGAGGAGACTATGAATATAATTAGCCTATAGGGAAGAGAGGGAGGAGACTATGAATATAATTAGCCTATAGGGAAGAGAGGAATGAGACTATAAATATAATTAGCCTATAGGGAAGAGAGGGAGGAGACTATAAATATAATTAGCCTATAGGGAAGAGAAGGAGGAGACTATAAATATAATTAGCCTATAGGGAAGAGAAGGAGGATACTATAAATATAATTAGCCTATAGGGAAGAGAGGGAGGAGAATATAAATATAATTAACCTATAGGGAAGAGGAGGAGGAGACTATAAATATAATTGGCCTATAGGGAAGAGAGGGAGGAGACTATAAATATAATTAGCCTATAGGGAAGAGAGGGAGGAGACTATAAATATAATTAGCCTATAGGGAAGAGAGGGAGGAGACTATGAATATAATTAGCCTATAGGGAAGAGAGGGAGGAGACTATAAATATAATTAGCCTATAGGGAAGAGAGGGAGGAGACTATGAGTATAATTAGCCTATAGGGAAGAGAGGGAGGAGGCTATGAATATAATTAGCCTATAGGGACGAGATGGAGGAGACTATGAATATAATTAGCCTATAGGGAGGAGAGGGAGGAGACTATAAATATAATTAGCCTATAGGGAGGAGAGGGAGGAGACCATAAATATAATTAGCCTACCAGGAGGAGAGGGAGGAGACTATAAATATAATTAGCCTACCAGAAGGAGAGGGAGGAGACTATAAATATAATTAGCCTATAGGGAGGACGGGGAGGAGATGTGGTGGAAAATTGTCTCAGAGATATAACACTTACAAGAACTTGTGAATTAAAATAAAGGCTTTTAATACAAGATATCAGAAGCCGTGTTGGTCCGCGGAACAACCCAACTTCCATAAGAACTGGCTCTTGTATTTATACACATACAGCATATGAGTCCATCCCACATGCAAATGAAGTTACTTCCCCTCAGTCCATCTGCCACCATTATCTTTTAGTTTAAGCTTCCTGTTTGTTCACGCCCAATAACGTGAACATATCTGCTTTCGTTTAAGTTATAATGGTGGCGGGACCCTTTCATGCCCTGAAAATAATATATTTATTATGCCTATACTCCATCTGTTGGTCAGTTGGCTGGCACCCGCCTTTGTGTGTCCCTCTGACATTGGTATGTCCAGCTGTCCTATGGGCCGATGTCTTTGGCCTTTGTACTTATGTTCACCTTGATGTGATCTTTGGTATGTTGCCCTCATCAGAGCTAGCAGATACACCAAGTGTCATCTTCTCCTCCTGTGGTCTGATGAACACGTGTCCTTGCTCTATAGTATTAACTGTCCCTCTATGTAACATTAACTCCCACAGAGACTATAAACATAGTTAGCCTATAGGGAAGAGGAGGAGACTATAAATATAATTAGCTTACCAGGAGGACGGGGAGGAGACTATAAATATAATTAGCTTACCAGGAGGACGGGGAGGAGACTATAAATATAATTAGCCTACCAGGAGGACGGGGAGGAGGCTATAAATATAATTAGCTTACCAGGAGGACGGGGAGGAGACTATAAATATAATTAGCCTACCAGGAGGACGGGGAGGAGACTATAAATATAATTAGCTTACCAGGAGGACGGGGAGGAGACTATAAATATAATTAGCCTACCAGGAGGACGGGGAGGAGACTATAAATATAATTAGGCTACCAGGAGGACAGGGAGGAGACTATAAATATAATTAGCCTACCAGGAGGACGGGGAGGAGACTATAAATATAATTAGCCTACCAGGAGGACGGGGAGGAGACTATAAATCTAATTAGGCTACCAGGAGGACGGGGAGGAGACTATAAATATAATTAGCCTACCAGGAGGACGGGGAGGAGACTATAAATATAATTAGCCTACCAGGAGGACGGGGAGGAGACTATAAATATAGTTAGCCTACCAGGAGGACGGGGAGGAGACTATAAATATAATTAGCCTACCAGGAGGACGGGGAGGAGACTATAAATATAGTTAGCCTACCAGGAGGACGGGGAGGAGACTATAAATATAATTAGCCTACCAGGAGGACGGGGAGGAGACTATAAATATAGTTAGCCTACCAGGAGGACGGGGAGGAGACTATAAATATAACTAACCTACCAGGAGGACGGGGAGGAGACTATAAATATAACTAACCTACCAGGAGGACGGGGAGGAGACTATAAATATAACCAACCTACCAGGAGGACGGGGAGGAGCAGAAGAGAGAGAAACCTTTTTTTATTGTCACATACACCTGTAATGTGTTGTTTTACAGGGTCAGTCATAGTAGTACGATAGGTGCAGTGTAATGTGTTGTTTTACAGGGTCAGTCATAGTAGTATGATAGGTGCAGTGTAATGTGTTGTTTTACAGGGTCAGTCATAGTAGTACGATAGGTGCAGTGTAATGTGTTGTTTTACAGGGTCAGTCATAGTAGTACGATAGGTGCAGTGTAAAGCAACACGGGAGAGGTGAAGGTCGAAAGCCATGCTTCTTCTGAAACACGACCCAGCCAAGCCGCACTGCTTCTTGAAACACTGCTCGCTTAACCCGGAAGCTAGCCGCACCAATGTGTCGGAGGAAACACCGTCCACCTGGCGACCGTGTCAGCGTGCGTCCGGCCCGCCACAGGAGTCGTTAGAGACGTCCCATCCGTCCAAACCCTCCCCTAACCCAGACGACGCTGGGCCGAACCCTCCCCTAACCCAGACGACGCTGGGCCGAACCCTCCCCTAACCCAGACGACGCTGGGCCGAACCCTCCCCTAACCCAGACGACGCTGGGCCGAACCCTCCCCTAACCCAGACGACGCTGGGCCGAACCCTCCCCTAACCCAGACGACCCTGGGCCAATTGTGTCGCCTCATTGGTCTCCCGGTCGCGGCGGGATCGAACCCGGATCTGTAGTGACGCTTCACTGCAGTTCCTTAGACCGCTGCCCCACTCGGGAGGCCATATGGGTTGTATTTACAATGGTGTTTGTTCTTCACTGGTTGACCTTTTCTTGTGGCAACAGGTCACACATCTTGCTGCTGTGATGGAACACTGTGGTATTTCACCCAGTAGATATGGGAGTTAATCAATGTTTGATTTGTTTTCGAATTCTTTGTGGATCTGTGTAATCTGAGGGAAATATGTCTCTCTAATATGGTCATACATTTGGCAGGAGGTTAGGAAGTGCAGCTCAGTTTCCACCCCATTTTGTGGGCAGTGAGCACATAGCCTGTCTTCTCTTGAGAGCCAGGTCTGCCTACGGCGGCCTTTCTCAATAGCAAGGCTATGCTCACTGAGTCTGTACATAGTCAAAGCTTTCCTTAAGTTTGGGTCAGTCACAGTGGTCAGGTATTCTGCCACTGTGTACTCTCTGTTTAGGGCCAAATAGCATTCTAGTTTGCTCTGTTTATTTGTTAATTCTTTCCAATGTGTCAAGTAATTATCTTTTTGTTTTCTCATGATTTGGTTGTGTCTAATTGTGTTGCTGTCCTGGGGCTCTGTGGGGTGTGTTTGTGTTCGTGAACAAAGCCCCAGGAACAGCTTGCTTAGGGGACTCTTCTCCAGGTTCATCTCTCTGTAGGGGATGGCTTTGTTATGGAAGGTTTGGGAATCGCTTCCTTTTAGGTGGTTGTAGAATTTAACAGCTCTTTTCTGGATTTTGATAATTAGCAGGTATCGGCCTAATTCTGCTCTGCATGCATTATTTGGTGTTCTATGTTGTACATGGAGGATATTTTTGTAGAATTCTGCATGCAGAGTCTCAATTTGGTGTTTGTCCCATTTTGTGAATTCTTGGTTGGTGAGCGGACCCCAGACCTCACAACCATAAAGGGCAATGGGTTCTATGACTGATTCAAGTATTTTTAGCCAGATCCTAATTGGTATGTCAAATTTTATGTTCCTTTTGATGACAAAGAAGGTCCTTCTTGCCTTGTCTCTCAGATTGTTCACAGCTTTCTGGAACTTACCTGTGGCGCTGATGTTTAGGCCAAGGTGTGGATAGTTTTTTGTGTGCTCTAGGGCAACGGGGTCTAGATGGAATTTGTGTTTGTGGTCCTGGCAACTGGACCTTTTTTGGAACACCATTATTTCTGTCTTACTGAGATTTACTGTCAGGGCCCAGGTCTGGCAGAATCTGTGCAGAAGATCTAGGTGCTGCTGTAGGCCCTCCTTGGTTGGGGACAGAAGCACCAGATCATCAGCAAACAGTAGATATTTGACTTCAGATTCTAGTAGGGTGAGGCCGGGTGCTGCAGACTGTTCTAGTGCCCTCGCCAATTCATTGATATATATGTTGAAGAGGGTGGGGCTTAAGCTGCATCCCTGTCTCACCCCCTGGCCCTGTGGAAAGAAATGAGTGTGAATTTGGCCAATTTTAACCGCACACTTGTTGTTTGTGTAATTGGATTTTATGTTTTTCCCCCAACACCACTTTCCGTCAATTTGTATAGAAGACCCAAATTGAGGCAAAAGCTTTTTTGGAATCAACAAAGCATGAGAAGACTTTGCCTTTGTTTTGGTTTGTTTGTTTGTCAATTAGGGTGTGCAGGGTGAATACGTGGTCTGTCGTACGGTAATTGGTAAAAAGCCATTTGATCAGTACATTGTTTACACTGAGGAAATGTATGAGTCTGCTGCTAATGATGTTGCAGAGGATTTTCCCAGGTTGCTGTTGACGCATAGCCCACGGTAGTTACTGGGGTCAAATTTATCTTCACTTTTGTGAATTGGTGGTGATTAGTTCTTGGTTCCAAATATTAGAGAAGATGCCAGAGCTGAGGATGATGTCAAAGAGTTTAAGAATAGCCAATTAGAATTTGTGGTCTGTAGATTTTATAATTTCACTTCGGAAACCATCAACTCCACAGGCCTTTTTTGGGTTGGAGGGTTTTGTATTTTGTCCTGTAGTTTCTCTCTGTCTGTCTCTCTCTCTCTGCATGCTGGGAGTGTTTAGTGCATGCTGGGAATTGTGTGAGTGGTGTCTAGAGTTAGATCGCCGGTGTTTTCTGTTTTGTTTCCTTGTCTTGGTGTTTTTCATCATTCTGTATATTTCAGTGTTTTTTTCAGGGGTAGAATTATGTATTTTGTATTTCTTGTTGGAATTGCCCAGGTTTTGGCGGGGATGGCGACCCACATGGGGACGCCGTCCCAGTCACTTCGGCACGGCTTCAGGTGTGTTACTGAAGCTACTGTCACCGCGGAGGAGTTTCTGGTCGACCGTAGGAGAGAAGGTAGGCTATGAGAATCTTGCTTATGCGTCTCAGATGAATAAAGTGGTGGTGTACTTCTTGAAGAAGAGCGTCTTGTTGAGCATGGCGTACTTCTTAAAGAAGAGCGTCTTGTTGAGCACGGGGTACTTCTTAAAGAAGAGCGTCTTGTTGAGCATGGCGTACTTCTTAAAGAAGAGCGTCTTGTTGAGCACGGGGTACTTCTTAAAGAAGAGCGTCTTGTTGAGCACGGGGTACTTCTTAAAGAAGAGCATCTTGTTGAGCACGGGGTACTTCTTAAAGGTATGTTTATTTCACCAGAGTCTCTGGGTTCGCCCCCAGGCTCTGTCGCAGCCGGCCGCGACCGGGAGGTCCGTGGGGCGACGAACAATTGGGCTAGCGTCGTCCGGGTTAGGGAGGGTTTGGCCGGTAGGGATTTCCTTGTCTCATCGCGCTCCAGCGACTCCTGTGGCGGGCTGGGCGCAGTGCGCGCTAACCAAGGGGGCCAGGTGCACGGTGTTTCCTCCGACACATTGGTGCGGCTGGCTTCCGGGTTGGAGGCGCGCTGTGTTAAAGAAGCAGTGCGGCTTGGTTGGGTTGTGCTTCGGAGGACGCATGACTTTCGACCTTCGTCTCTCCCGAGCCCGTACGGGAGTTGTAGCGATGAGACAAGATAGTAATTACTAGCGATTGGATACCACGAAAATTGGGGAGAAAAGGGGATAAAAAAAAAAAAAAAAAAAAAAAGAAGGTATGTTTAGTTAAGTTACGTGGCTTTTTTCTCCGTCAACAAGGGTAACGATTTCGAATATACCGCCGTTTATTCCCAATTAGTTATTGCGGTTTGGGAAGTTTCAATTCAAATTGTCCCGTTGGGTTGCAAACACCCGGCTCTGAAACAGGTTACGTCGTTTCAAACACCCGGCTCTGAAACAGGTTATGCTGTTTCAAACACCCGGCTCTGAAACAGGTTATATCGTTTCAAACACCCGGCTCTGAAACAGGTTATATCGTTTCAAACACCCGGCTCTGAAACAGGTTATATCATTTCAAACACCCGGCTCTGAAACAGGTTACGTCGTTTCAAACACCCGGCTCTGAAACAGGTTATATCGTTTCAAACACCCGGCTCTGAAACAGGTTATATCGTTTCAAACACCCGGCTCTGAAACAGGTTATATCGTTTCAAACACCCGGCTCTGAAACAGGTTATATCGTTTCAAACACCCGGCTCTGAAACAGGTTATATCGTTTCAAACACCCGGCTCTGAAACAGGTTATATCGTTTCAAACACCCGGCTCTGAAACAGGTTATATCGTTTCAAACACCCGGCTCTGAAACAGGTTATATTGTTTCAAACACCCGGCTCTGAAACAGGTTATATCATTTCAAACACCCGGCTCTGAAACAGGTTACAACGTTAGGGAAACAGGTGTTTATGTTTTTGGACTCACCAGGAGCAGACTTTGGAGTTATCGTTTAAAGTCAACTATGACAACAGACTGTATATGGCTCATGCTAGTACCATCAAACAGGCAAATTGTCAATACAGGACTAAGATCAAATCGTACTACACCGGGTCTGATGCTGATCGGATGCTGCAGGTCTTGCAAACTATTACAGACTACAAAGGGAAGCACAGCCGAGAGCTGCCCAGTGACACGAGCCTACGAGATAGAAGCTAAACCACTTCTATGCTCGCTTCGAGGCAAGCAACACTGAGGCATGCATGAGAGCATCAGCTGTTCCAGGCGACTGTGTGATCACGCTCTCCGCAGCCGACGTGAGTAAGACCTTTAAACAGGTCAACATACACAAGGCTGCGGGGCCAGATGGATTACCAGCTCCGGGCATGTGCTGACCAACTGGCAGGTGTCTTCACTGACATTTTCAACATGTCCCTGATTGAGTCTGTAATACAAACATGTTTCAAGCAGACCACTATAGTCCCTGTGCCCAAGAACACAAAGGCAACCTGCCTAAATGACTACCGACCCGTAGCACTCACGTCTGTAGCCATGAAATGCTTTGAGGTCATGGCTCACATCAACACCATTATCCCAGAAACCCTAGACTCACTCCAATTTGCATACCGCCCAAACAGATTCACAGATGATGCAATCTCTATTTCACTCCACACTGCCCTTTCACACCTGGACAAGAGGAACACTTATGTGAGAATGCTAATCATTGACTACAGCTCAGCGTTCAACACCAATGTCTCCTCCAAGCTCATCACTAAGCTAAGAACCCTGGGACTAAACACCTCCCTCTGCAACTGGATCCTGGACTTCCTGACGGGCCGCCCCCAAGTGGTACGGGTAGGTAGCAACACATCTGCCACGATGATTCCTCAACACTGGAGCTCCCCAGGGGTGCGTGCCCAGTCCCCTCCGGTAATCCCTGTTCACCCATGACTGCACGGCCAGGCACGCCTCCAACACCATCATCAAGTTTTCCGACGACACAACAGTGGTAGGCCTGATCACCGACAACGACGAGACAGCCTATAGGGAGGAGGTCAGAGACCTGGCCGGGTGGTGCCAGAATAACAACCTATCCCTCAACGTAACCAAGACTACGGAGATGATTGTGGACTAAAAAGGAGGACCGAACACGCCCCCATTCTCATTGACGGGGCTGTAGTGGAGCAGGTTGAGAGCTTCAAGTTCCTTGGTCACCACATCAGCAACAGCAGGCTTGTTTCTGAAGCTAAGCAGGGTTGGTCCTGGTCAGTCCCTGGATGGGAGACCAGATGCTGCTGGAAGTGGTGTTGGAGGGCTAGTAGGAGGCACTCTTTCCTCTGGTCTAAAAAATATCCCAATGCCCCAGGGCAGTGATTGGGGACACTGCCCTGTGTAGGGTGCTGTCTTTCGGATGGGACGTTAAACGGGTGTCCTGACTCTCTGAGGTCATTAAAGATCCCATGGCACTTATCGTAAGAGTAGGGGTGTTAACCCCGGTGTCCTGGCTAAATTCCCAATCTGGCCCTCAAACCATCATGGTCACCTAATAATCCCCAGTTTACAATTGGCTCATTCATCCCCCTCCTCTCCCCTGTAACTATTCCCCAGGTCGTTGCTGCAAATGAGAACGTGTTCTCAGTCAACTTACCTGGTAAAATACGCAACGTTCATCTAATTTAAGTGACTTATTAAGTTCCCCGATATCAAACACGATTCAATTCAGAGACTAAAACCAAAAGCTGTTTTGTCAGAGGAACTTTCCTTCTGATTTGATCTGATCAAACCAATCAATGGAACATGTGATTTGTTACAGTAATACAGGAGTGGGAGGACATGTGATTTGTTACAGTAATACAGGAGTGGGAGGACATGTGATTTGTTACAATAATACAGGAAGTGGGAGGACATGTGATTTGTTACAGTATTACAGGAAGTGGGAGGACATGTGATTTGTTACAGTAATACAGGAAGTGGGAGGACATGTGATTTGTTACAATAATACAGGAAGTGGGAGGACATGTGATTTGTTACAGTATTACAGGAAGTGGGAGGACATTTCACTTCCTACTTATAGAGAATAGGGTGTACCATATAGGGAATAGGGTGTACCGTATAGGGAATAGGGTGTACCGTATAGGGAATAGGGTGTACCGTATAGGGAATAGGGTGCACCGTATAGGGAATAGGTTGTACCATATAGGGAATAGGGTACACCATATAGGGAATAGGGTGTACCATATAGGGAATAGGGTGCACCATATAGGGAATAGGGTGCACCATATAGGGAATAGGGTGCACCGTACAGGGAATAGGGTACACCATATAGGGAATAGGGTGTACCATATAGGGAATAGGGTGCACCATATAGGGAATAGGTTGTACCATATAGGGAATAGGGTGCACCATATAGGGAATAGGGTGCACCATATAGGGAATAGGGTGTACCATATAGGGAATAGGGTGTACCATATAGGGAATAGGGTGTACCATATAGGGAATAGGGAGTACCGTATAGGGAATAGGGTGTACCGTATGGGGAATAGGGTGTACCGTATAGGGAATAGGGTGCACCGTATAGGGAATAGGTTGTACCATATAGGGAATAGGGTGCACCATATAGGGAATAGGGTGCACCATATAGGGAATAGGGTGCACCATATAGGGAATAGGGTGCACCATATAGGGAATAGGGTGCACCATATAGGGAATAGGGTGTACCATATAGGGAATAGGGTGTACCATATAGGGAATAGGGTGTACCATATAGGGAATAGGGTGTACCATATAGGGAATAGGGAGTACCGTATAGGGAATAGGGTGTACCGTATGGGGAATAGGGTGTACCGTATAGGGAATAGGGAGTACCGTATGGGGAATAGGGTGTACCATATAGGGAATAGGGTGTACCGTATGGGGAATAGGGTGTACCATATAGGGAATAGGGTGCACCGTACAGGGAATAGGGTACACCATATAGGGAATAGGGTGTACCATATAGGGAATAGGGTGCACCATATAGGGAATAGGTTGTACCATATAGGGAATAGGGTGCACCATATAGGGAATAGGGTGCACCATATAGGGAATAGGGTGTACCATATAGGGAATAGGGTGTACCATATAGGGAATAGGGTGTACCATATAGGGAATAGGGAGTACCGTATAGGGAATAGGGTGTACCGTATGGGGAATAGGGTGTACCGTATAGGGAATAGGGTGCACCGTATAGGGAATAGGTTGTACCATATAGGGAATAGGGTGCACCATATAGGGAATAGGGTGCACCATATAGGGAATAGGGTGCACCATATAGGGAATAGGGTGCACCATATAGGGAATAGGGTGCACCATATAGGGAATAGGGTGCACCATATAGGGAATAGGGTGCACCATATAGGGAATAGGGTGCACCATATAGGGAATAGGGTGTACCATATAGGGAATAGGGTGTACCATATAGGGAATAGGGTGCAACGTATAGGGAATAGGAGGAAGAGGAGAGAACCAGAGACCACAGAGAAGCGCTGTGTTTACCTTCCTCTACTTTCAACTTCCTGCCCTTCCTCTACTTTCAACTTCCTGCCCTTCCTCTACTTTCAACTTCCTGCCCTTCCTCTACTTTCAACTTCCTGCCCTTCCTCTACTTTCAACTTCCTGCCCTTTCTCTACTTTCAACTTCCTGCCCTTCCTCTACTTTCAACTTCCTGCCCTTTCTCTACTTTCAACTTCCTGCCCTTCCTCTACTTTCAACTTCCTGCCCTTCCTCTACTTTCAACTTCCTGCCCTTCCTCTACTTTCAACTTCCTGCCCTTCCTCTACTTTCAACTTCCTGCCCTTCCTCTACTTTCAACTTCCTGCCCTTCCTCTACTTTCAACTTCCTGCCCTTCCTCTACTTTCAACTTCCTGCCCGTCCTCTACTTTCAACTTCCTGCCCTTTCTCTACTTTCAACTTCCTGCCCTTCCTCTACTTTCAACTTCCTGCCCTTTCTCTACTTTCAACTTCCTGCCCTTCCTCTACTTTCAACTTCCTGCCCTTCCTCTACTTTCAACTTCCTGCCCTTCCTATACTTTCAACTTCCTGCCCTTCCTTTTCGTTCAACTTCCTGCCCTTCCTCTACTTTCAACTTCCTGCCCTTTCTCTACTTTCAACTTCCTGCCCGTCCTCTACTTTCAACTTCCTGCCCGTCCTCTACTTTCAACTTCCTGCCCTTCCTCTACTTTCAACTTCCTGCCCTTCCTCTACTTTCAACTTCCTGCCCTTCCTCTACTTTCAACTTCCTGCCCTTCCTCTACTTTCAACTTCCTGCCCTTCCTCTACTTTCAACTTCCCGCCCTTTCTCTACTTTCAACTTCCCGCCCTTTCTCTACTTTCAACTTCCCGCCCTTTCTCTACTTTCAACTTCCCGCCCTTTCTCTACTTTCAACTTCCCGCCCTTCCTCTACTTTCAACTTCCCGCCCTTCCTCTACTTTCAACTTCCCGCCCTTCCTCTACTTTCAACTTCCCGCCCTTCCTCTACTTTCAACTTCCCGCCCTTCCTCTACTTTCAACTTCCCGCCCTTCCTCTACTTTCAACTTCCCGCCCGTCCTCTACTTTCAACTTCCCGCCCGTCCTCTACTTTCAACTTCCTGCCCGTCCTCTACTTTCAACTTCCTGCCCGTCCTCTACTTTCAACTTCCTGCCCTTCCTCTACTTTCAACTTCCTGCCCTTTCTCTACTTTCAACTTCCCGCCCTTCCTCTACTTTCAACTTCCTGCCCTTTCTCTACTTTCAACTTCCTGCCCTTTCTCTACTTTCAACTTCCTGCCCTTTCTCTACTTTCAACTTCCTGCCCTTCCTCTACTTTCAACTTCCTGCCCTTTCTCTACTTTCAACTTCCTGCCCTTTCTCTACTTTCAACTTCCTGCCCTTCCTCTACTTTCAACTTCCTGCCCTTTCTCTACTTTCAACTTCCTGCCCTTCCTCTACTTTCAACTTCCTGCCCTTTCTCTACTTTCAACTTCCTGCCCTTTCTCTACTTTCAACTTCCTGCCCTTTCTCTACTTTCAACTTCCTGCCCTTCCTCTGCTTTCAACTTCCTGCCCTTCCTCTACTTTCAACTTCCTGCCCTTTCTCTACTTTCAACTTCCTGCCCTTTCTCTACTTTCAACTTCCTGCCCTTCCTCTACTTTCAACTTCCTGCCCTTCCTCTACTTTCAACTTCCTGCCCTTCGTTTTGCTGCAGCAACTTCCTTCCTCTTGTTGTATCAACTGTTCACAGTACCAGAATAGCGGAGTGAGGGGCCCTGCCGCCCTGCTGCCCCTCTATAGTGCTCTGCTTTTGACCAGGGCCCAGTGTAATGTCAGACTCATTCTAGAAGGAGCTTTTTTTGGGGGGGGGGGGGGGGGCTTTTTATAGTGGCTTTCATTCGTTCTCTCTCTGACAGACCTGGGTTCTGATTGGATTAGCATCGAGCACTTCCTGTGGGGTCGTGACCATCTCAGCCTATCACTGTGGACCTGCGTAGTGTTGCCAGGTACCAGATGTTCCAAGCTGAATGAGTAAACCAGGTTAACAACTTGATTTGGTAGACCCTCTAAGGCTGAGGGGAGACTGAAGGGGAGAGAAGGAGACAGTAAAGACAGGGGTATACAGGGACTACAGGTAGGAGACAGGAGAGACAGAGGGGGAGACAGGTAGGAGACAGGTAGGAGACAGGAGAGACTGAGGGGGAGACAGGTAGGAGAGACTGAGGGGGAGACAGGTAGGAGAGACAGAGGGGGAGACAGGTAGGAGAGACAGAGGGGGAGACAGGTAGGAGAGACAGAGGGGGAGACAGGTAGGAGACAGGTAGGAGAGACAGAGGGGGAGACAGGTAGGAGAGACAGAGGGGAGACAGGTAGGAGACAGGTAGGAGACAGGAGAGACAGAGGAGGAGACGGGGAGGAGAGACAGAGGGGGAGACAGGTAGGAGACAGGTAGGAGACAGGAGAGACAGAGGGGGAGACAGGGAGGAGAGACAGAGGGGGAGACAGGTAGGAGACAGGTAGGAGACAGGTAGGAGACAGGTAGGAGACAGGAGAGACAGAGGAGGAGACAGGGAGGAGAGACAGAGGGGGAGACAGGGAGGAGAGACAGAGGGGGAGACAGGTAGGAGACAGGAGAGACAGAGGAGGAGACAGGGAGGAGAGACAGAGGGGGAGACAGGTAGGAGACAGGAGAGACAGAGGAGGAGTCAGGGAGGAGAGACAGAGGGGGAGACAGGTAGGAGACAGGAGAGACAGAGGAGGAGACAGGGAGGAGAGACTGAGGGGGAGACGGGGAGGAGAGGAGGAGACAGTAAAGACGGGTAGACAGGGACTACAGGTAGGAGACAGGAAAGACTCAGGGGGAGACAGGTAGGAGACAGGAAAGACTCAGGGGGAGACAGGGGGAGACAGGTAGGAGACAGGAAAGACTCAGTGGGGGACAGGGAAGAGAGAAGGAGACAGGAAAGACTCAGGGGGAGACAGGGAAGAGAGGAGGAGACAGGAAAGACTCAGGGGGAGACAGGGAAGAGAGAAGGAGACAGGAAAGACTCAGGGGGAGACAGGGAAGAGAGGAGGAGACAGGAAAGACTCAGGGGGAGACAGGGAAGAGAGGAGGAGACAGGGAGGAGAGGAGGAGACAGGGAGGAGAGGAGGAGACAGGAGAGACTGAGGGGGAGACAGGGGGAGACAGGAAAGACTGAGGGGTCAGACAGGAGAGACTGAGGGGTCGACAGGGGGAGACAGAAGAGACTGAGGGGTCAGACAGGAGAGACTGAGGGGGAGACAGGGGGAGACAGGAGAGACTGAGGGGGAGACAGGGGGAGACAGGAAAGACTGAGGGGTCAGACAGGAGAGACTGAGGGGGAGACAGGGGGAGACAGGAGAGACTGAGGGGGAGACAGGAAAGAGGATGGTCTGACATTTTATCCTGGACTGAGTTTGGTGTGAGTGAGACAGCTAGACTCTGTCTATGGGGGAATGGATAGGGTGGACATGGGTGGTCTGAAGGAGAGATGTGGGTTACAGCATCGGGTGGACATGGGTGGTCTGAAGGAGAGATGTGGGTTACAGCATTGGGTGGACATGGGTGGTCTGAAGGAGAGATGTGGGTTACAGCGTTGGGTGGACATGGGTGGTCTGAAGGAGAGATGTGGGTTACAGCGTTGGGTGGACATGGGTGGTCTGAAGGAGAGATGTGGGTTACAGTGTTGGGTGGACATGGGTGGTCTGAAGGAGAGATGTGCGTTACAGCATTGGGTGGACATGGGTGGTCTGAAGGAGGGATGTGGGTTACAGCTATGGGTGGACATGGGTGGTCTGAAGGAGGGATGTGGGTTACAGCGGTGATGTCATTCTGGTACCAAATTTATCATCAGCATATTTGTTCAGTGTAAATTGTTCAACTTTAAAATCAATGTTTTTTGTTTGACATTTTAAAGTCAATCAATCAATCAAATGTATTTATATAGCCCTTCTTACATCAGCTGATATCGCAAAGTGTTGTACAGAAACCCAGCCTGAAACCCCAAACAACAAGCAATGCAGGTGTAGAAGCACCGTGGCTAGGAAAAACTCCCTAGAAAGACCAGAACCTGGGAAGAAACCTTGAGAGGGACCAGGCTATGATGGGTGGCCAGTCCTCTTCTGGCTGTGCCGGGTGGAGATTATAACAGAACTTGTCCAAGATGTTCAAATGTTCATAGATGACTAGCAGCGTCAAATAATAATAATCACAGTGGTTGTCGAGGGTGCAGCAAGTCAGCACCTCAGGAGTAAATGTCAGTTGGCTTTTCGTAGCCGATCATTAAGAGTATCTCTACCGCTCCTGCGGTCTCTAGAGAGTTGAAAACAGCAGGTCTGGGACAGGTAGCACGTCCGGTGAACAGGTCAGGGTTCCATAGCCCATCATTCAGAGTATCTCTACCGCTCCTGCTGTCTCTAGAGAGTTGAAAACAGCAGGTCTGGGACAGGTAGCACGTCCGGTGAACAGGTCAGGGTTCCATAGCCCATCATTAAGAGTATCTCTACCACTCCTGCTGTCTCTAGAGAGTTGAAAACAGCAGGTCTGGGACAGGTAGCACGTCCGGTGAACAGGTCAGGGTTCCATAGCCCATCATTAAGAGTATCTCTACCGCTCCTGCTGTCTCTAGAGAGTTGAAAACAGCAGGTCTGGGACAGGGAGCACGTCCGGTGAACAGGTCAGGGTTCCATAGCCCATCATTCAGAGTATCTCTACCGCTCCTGCTGTCTCTAGAGAGTTGAAAACAGCAGGTCTGGGACAGGTAGCACGTCCGGTGAACAGGTCAGGGTTCCATAGCCCATCATTAAGAGTATCTCTACCGCTCCTGCTGTCTCTAGAGAGTTGAAAACAGCAGGTCTGGGACAGGGAGCACGTCCGGTGAACAGGTCAGGGTTCCATAGCCCATCATTAAGAGTATCTCTACCGGTCCTGCTGTCTCTAGAGAGTTGAAAACAGCAGGTCTGGGACAGGTAGCACGTCCGGTGAACAGGTCAGGGTTCCATAGCCCATCATTCAGAGTATCTCTACCGCTCCTGCTGTCTCTAGAGAGTTGAAAACAGCAGGTCTGGGACAGGTAGCCTGATTTCATGGGATTCATCTTCTACCAAACTGTTCCTCCATCTAACCTGTAACACCTCCTACCATCTCTGTCAGACAGACGGACACTCTAACCCTAACCCTAACTCTAACTCTAACCCTAACCCTAACCCTAACTCTAACTCTAACTCTAACTCTAACTCTAACCCTAACCCTAACTCTAACTCTAACTCTAACCCTAACCCTAACTCTAACTCTAACCCTAACTCCAACCCTAACCCTAACCCTAACTCCAACCCTAACTCTAACTCTAACCCTAACCCTAACTCTAACCCTAACCCTAACTCTAACCCTAACTCTAACCCTAACTCTAACCCTAACTCTAACCCTAACTCTAACCCTAACTCTAACCCTAACTCTAACCCTAACTCTAACCCTAACTCCAACCCTAACCCTAACCCTAACTCCAACCCTAACCCTAACCCTAACCCTAACCCTAACCCTAACCCTAACCCTAACTCTAACCCTAACCCTAACCCTAACCCTAACCCTAACCCTAACCCTAACCCTAACCCTAACCCTAACCCTAACCCTAACCCTAACCCTAACCCTAACCCTAACCCTAACCCTAACCCTAACCCTAACCCTAACCCTAACCCTAACCCTAACCCTAACCCTAACCCTAACCCTAACCCTAACCCTAACCCTAACTCCAACCCTAACTCTAACTCTAACTCTAACCCTAACCCTAACCCTAACCCTAACCCTAACCCTAACCCTAACCCTAACCCTAACCCTAACTCTAACTCTAACTCTAACCCTAACCCTAACTCTAACCCCTAACCCTAACCCTAACCCTAACCCTAACCCTAACTCTAACCCTAACCCTAACTCTAACTCTAACTCTAACTCTAACCCTAACCCTAACCCTAACCCTAACTCTAACCCCTAACCCTAACCCCTAACCCTAACCCTAACTCTAACTCTAACCCTAACCCTAACCCTAACTCTAACTCTAACCCTAACCCTAACTCCAACCCTAACCCTAACTCTAACTCTAACTCTAACTCTAACTCTAACCCTAACCCTAACTCTAACTCTAACTCTAACTCTAACCCTAACCCTAACCCTAACCCTAACCCTAACTCTAACTCTAACTCTAACTCTAACCCTAACTCTAACTCTAACTCTAACCCCTAACCCTAACCCTAACCCTAACCCTAACTCTAACCCTAACTCTAACCCTAACCCTAACTCTAACCCTAACTCTAACCCTAACTCCAACCCTAACCCTAACCCTAACCCTAACTCTAACCCTAACTCTAACCCTAACTCCAACCCTAACTCTAACTCTAACCCTAACTCTAACCCTAACTCTAACCCTAACCCTAACCCTAACTCTAACTCTAACTCTAACCCTAACCCTAACCCTAACTCTAACTCTAACCCTAACTCTAACCCTAACCCTAACCCTAACTCTAACTCTAACCCTAACCCTAACTCTAACCCTAACCCTAACTCTAACCCTAACTCTAACCCTAACCCTAACCCTAACCCTAACTCTAACCCTAACCCTAACTCTAACTCTAACTCTAACTCTAACCCTAACCCTAACCCTAACCCTAACTCTAACCCTAACCCTAACTCTAACCCTAACCCTAACCCTAACCCTAACTCTAACTCTAACTCTAACCCTAACCCTAACTCTAACCCTAACCCTAACTCTAACTCTAACCCTAACTCTAACTCTAACTCTAACCCTAACCCTAACCCTAACTCTAACTCTAACTCTAACCCTAACCCTAACCCTAACTCCAACCCTAACTCTAACCCTAACCCTAACCCTAACTCTAACTCTAACCCTAACTCTAACCCTAACCCTAACCCTAACTCTAACCCTAACTCCAACCCTAACCCTAACTCTAACCCTAACCCTAACTCTAACCCTAACCCTAACTCTAACCCTAACTCTAACCCTAACTCTAACCCTAACTCCAACCCTAACCCTAACCCTAACTCCAACCCTAACTCTAACTCTAACCCTAACCCTAACTCTAACCCTAACCCTAACTCTAACCCTAACTCTAACCCTAACCCTAACCCTAACCCTAACTCTAACCCTAACCCTAACCCTAACTCTAACCCTAACTCTAACCCTAACCCTAACCCTAACTCTAACCCTAACTCTAACCCTAACTCTAACCCTAACTCCAACCCTAACTCTAACTCTAACTCTAACCCTAACCCTAACCCTAACCCTAACCCTAACTCTAACCCTAACCCTAACCCTAACCCTAACTCTAACTCTAACTCTAACCCTAACCCTAACTCTAACTCTAACCCTAACCCTAACCCTAACTCTAACTCTAACCCCTAACCCTAACCCCTAACCCTAACCCTAACCCTAACCCTAACTCTAACTCTAACTCTAACCCTAACCCTAACCCTAACTCTAACCCTAACTCTAACCCTAACTCCAACCCTAACCCTAACTCTAACCCTAACCCTAACCCTAACCCTAACTCTAACCTGAACTCTAACTCTAACCCTAACTCTAACCCTAACTCTAACTCTAACTCTAACCCTAACCCTAACTCTAACCCTAACTCTAACCCTAACTCTAACCCTAACCCTAACTCTAACTCTAACCCCTAACCCTAACTCCTAACCCTAACTCTAACCCTAACCCTAACCCTAACTCTAACCCTAACTCTAACCCTAACTCTAACCCTAACTCTAACCCTAACTCCAACCCTAACCCTAACTCTAACCCTAACTCTAACCCTAACTCCAACCCTAACTCTAACCCTAACCCTAACTCTAACCCTAACCCTAACCCTAACCCTAACCCTAACTCTAACCCTAACTCTAACCCTAACCCTAACTCCAACCCTAACTCTAACTCTAACTCTAACTCTAACCCTAACCCTAACCCTAACTCTAACCCTAACCCTAACCCTAACCCTAACCCTAACTCTAACCCTAACCCTAACCCTAACCCTAACCCTAACCCTAACTCTAACCCTAACCCTAACCCTAACCCTAACTCTAACCCTAACCCTAACCCTAACTCTAACCCTAACCCTAACCCTAACCCTAACTCTAACCCTAACCCTAACCCTAACCCTAACCCTAACTCCAACCCTAACCCTAACCCTAACCCTAACCCTAACCCTAACTCTAACTCTAACCCTAACCCTAACCCTAACCCTAACCCTAACTCTAACCCTAACCCTAACTCTAACCCTAACCCTAACCCTAACCCTAACCCTAACCCTAACTCTAACTCTAACTCTAACCCTAACCCTAACCCTAACTCTAACTCTAACTCTAACCCTAACTCTAACTCTAACTCTAACTCTAACTCTAACCCTAACCCTAACCCTAACCCTAACTCTAACTCTAACCCTAACCCTAACTCTAACTCTAACCCTAACCCTAACTCTAACCCTAACCCTAACCCTAACCCTAACCCTAACTCTAACTCTAACTCTAACTCTAACTCTAAACCTAACCCTAACCCTAACCCTAACCCTAACCCTAACTCTAACCCTAACCCTAACTCTAACCCTAACCCTAACCCTAACCCTAACCCTAACTCTAACCCTAACCCTAACCCTAACTCTAACCCTAACTCCAACCCTAACTCTAACTCTAACTCTAACTCTAACTCTAACCCTAACCCTAACCCTAACCCTAACCCTAACCCTAACCCTAACTCCAACCCTAACTCCAACCCTAACTCCAACCCTAACTCTAACTCTAACTCTAACTCTAACTCTAACCCTAACCCTAACCCTAACCCTAACTCTAACCCTAACCCTAACTCTAACCCTAACTCTAACCCTAACCCTAACCCTAACTCTAACTCTAACCCTAACCCTAACTCTAACCCTAACTCTAACTCTAACTCTAACCCTAACCCTAACTCTAACTCTAACTCTAACTCTAACCCTAACTCTAACTCTAACCCTAACCCTAACTCTAACCCTAACTCTAACTCTAACCCTAACCCTAACTCTAACCCTAACTCTAACTCTAACTCTAACTCTAACCCTAACCCTAACCCTAACTCTAACTCTAACCCTAACTCTAACCCTAACCCTAACCCTAACTCTAACTCTAACTCTAACTCTAACTCTAAACCTAACCCTAACCCTAACCCTAACTCTAACCCTAACCCTAACCCTAACCCTAACCCTAACTCTAACCCTAACTCCAACCCTAACTCTAACTCTAACTCTAACCCTAACCCTAACTCTAACCCTAACTCTAACCCTAACCCTAACTCTAACCCTAACTCTAACCCTAACTCTAACCCTAACTCCAACCCTAACTCTAACTCTAACTCTAACCCTAACCCTAACCCTAACCCTAACTCTAACCCTAACCCTAACCCTAACCCTAACTCTAACTCTAACTCTAACCCTAACTCTAACTCTAACTCTAACTCTAACCCTAACCCTAACCCTAACTCTAACTCTAACCCCTAACCCTAACCCCTAACCCTAACCCTAACCCTAACTCTAACTCTAACCCTAACCCTAACCCTAACTCTAACCCTAACTCTAACCCTAACTCCAACCCTAACCCTAACTCTAACTCTAACTCTAACTCTAACCCTAACCCTAACTCTAACTCTAACTCTAACTCTAACCCTAACCCTAACCCTAACCCTAACTCTAACTCTAACTCTAACTCTAACCCTAACTCTAACCCTAACTCTAACTCTAACTCTAACTCTAACTCTAACTCTAACCCCTAACCCTAACTCTAACTCTAACCCTAACTCTAACCCTAACTCTAACCCTAACTCTAACCCTAACTCCAACCCTAACCCTAACTCTAACCCTAACTCTAACCCTAACTCCAACCCTAACTCTAACCCTAACCCTAACTCTAACCCTAACCCTAACCCTAACCCTAACCCTAACTCTAACCCTAACTCTAACCCTAACCCTAACTCCAACCCTAACTCTAACTCTAACTCTAACTCTAACTCTAACTCTAACCCTAACCCTAACCCTAACTCTAACCCTAACCCTAACCCTAACCCTAACCCTAACTCTAACCCTAACCCTAACCCTAACCCTAACTCTAACCCTAACCCTAACCCTAACCCTAACCCTAACTCTAACCCTAACCCTAACCCTAACCCTAACTCTAACCCTAACTCCAACCCTAACTCTAACTCTAACTCTAACTCTAACTCTAACCCTAACCCTAACCCTAACCCTAACTCTAACCCTAACTCTAACCCTAACCCTAACCCTAACCCTAACCCTAACTCTAACCCTAACTCTAACTCTAACTCTAACTCTAACTCTAACTCTAACCCTAACCCTAACCCTAACTCTAACTCTAACTCTAACTCTAACCCTAACTCTAACTCTAACTCTAACTCTAACCCTAACCCTAACCCTAACCCTAACTCTAACTCTAACCCTAACTCTAACTCTAACTCTAACTCTAACTCTAACCCTAACTCTAACTCTAACCCTAACCCTAACCCTAACCCTAACCCTAACTCTAACTCTAACTCTAACTCTAACTCTAAACCTAACCCTAACCCTAACCCTAACCCTAACCCTAACCCTAACCCTAACTCTAACCCTAACCCTAACCCTAACTCTAACCCTAACCCTAACCCTAACCCTAACCCTAACTCTAACCCTAACCCTAACCCTAACTCTAACCCTAACTCCAACCCTAACTCTAACTCTAACTCTAACTCTAACTCTAACCCTAACCCTAACCCTAACCCTAACTCTAACCCTAACCCTAACCCTAACTCTAACCCTAACCCTAACCCTAACCCTAACCCTAACCCTAACTCTAACCCTAACTCCAACCCTAACTCCAACCCTAACTCTAACTCTAACTCTAACTCTAACTCTAACCCTAACCCTAACCCTAACCCTAACTCTAACCCTAACCCTAACTCTAACCCTAACTCTAACCCTAACCCTAACCCTAACTCTAACTCTAACCCTAACCCTAACTCTAACCCTAACTCTAACTCTAACTCTAACCCTAACCCTAACTCTAACTCTAACTCTAACTCTAACCCTAACTCTAACTCTAACCCTAACCCTAACTCTAACCCTAACTCTAACTCTAACCCTAACCCTAACTCTAACCCTAACTCTAACTCTAACTCTAACTCTAACCCTAACCCTAACCCTAACTCTAACTCTAACCCTAACTCTAACTCTAACTCTAACTCTAACTCTAACTCTAAACCTAACCCTAACCCTAACCCTAACTCTAACCCTAACCCTAACCCTAACCCTAACCCTAACCCTAACTCTAACCCTAACTCTAACCCTAACTCCAACCCTAACTCTAACTCTAACCCTAACCCTAACTCTAACTCTAACCCTAACTCTAACTCTAACCCTAACCCTAACCCTAACCCTAACCCTAACCCTAACCCTAACCCTAACCCTAACCCTAACCCTAACCCTAACCCTAACCCTAACCCTAACCCTAACCCTAACCCTAACCCTAACCCTAACCCTAACTCTAACCCTAACCCTAACTCTAACCCTAACTCTAACCCTAACCCTAACCCTAACCCTAACTCTAACCCTAACCCTAACTCTAACTCTAACTCTAACTCTAACCCTAACCCTAACCCTAACCCTAACTCTAACCCTAACCCTAACTCTAACCCTAACCCTAACCCTAACCCTAACTCTAACTCTAACTCTAACCCTAACCCTAACTCTAACCCTAACCCTAACTCTAACTCTAACCCTAACTCTAACTCTAACTCTAACCCTAACCCTAACCCTAACTCTAACTCTAACTCTAACCCTAACCCTAACCCTAACTCCAACCCTAACTCTAACCCTAACCCTAACCCTAACTCTAACTCTAACCCTAACTCTAACCCTAACCCTAACCCTAACTCTAACCCTAACTCCAACCCTAACCCTAACTCTAACCCTAACCCTAACTCTAACCCTAACCCTAACTCTAACCCTAACTCTAACCCTAACTCTAACCCTAACTCCAACCCTAACCCTAACCCTAACTCCAACCCTAACTCTAACTCTAACCCTAACCCTAACTCTAACCCTAACCCTAACTCTAACCCTAACTCTAACCCTAACCCTAACCCTAACCCTAACTCTAACCCTAACCCTAACCCTAACTCTAACCCTAACTCTAACCCTAACCCTAACCCTAACTCTAACCCTAACTCTAACCCTAACTCTAACCCTAACTCCAACCCTAACTCTAACTCTAACTCTAACCCTAACCCTAACCCTAACCCTAACCCTAACTCTAACCCTAACCCTAACCCTAACCCTAACTCTAACTCTAACTCTAACCCTAACCCTAACTCTAACTCTAACCCTAACCCTAACCCTAACTCTAACTCTAACCCCTAACCCTAACCCCTAACCCTAACCCTAACCCTAACCCTAACTCTAACTCTAACTCTAACCCTAACCCTAACCCTAACTCTAACCCTAACTCTAACCCTAACTCCAACCCTAACCCTAACTCTAACCCTAACCCTAACCCTAACCCTAACTCTAACCCTAACTCTAACTCTAACCCTAACTCTAACCCTAACTCTAACTCTAACTCTAACCCTAACCCTAACTCTAACCCTAACTCTAACCCTAACTCTAACCCTAACCCTAACTCTAACTCTAACCCCTAACCCTAACTCCTAACCCTAACTCTAACCCTAACCCTAACCCTAACTCTAACCCTAACTCTAACCCTAACTCTAACCCTAACTCTAACCCTAACTCCAACCCTAACCCTAACTCTAACCCTAACTCTAACCCTAACTCCAACCCTAACTCTAACCCTAACCCTAACTCTAACCCTAACCCTAACCCTAACCCTAACCCTAACTCTAACCCTAACTCTAACCCTAACCCTAACTCCAACCCTAACTCTAACTCTAACTCTAACTCTAACCCTAACCCTAACCCTAACTCTAACCCTAACCCTAACCCTAACCCTAACCCTAACTCTAACCCTAACCCTAACCCTAACCCTAACCCTAACCCTAACTCTAACCCTAACCCTAACCCTAACCCTAACTCTAACCCTAACCCTAACCCTAACTCTAACCCTAACCCTAACCCTAACCCTAACTCTAACCCTAACCCTAACCCTAACCCTAACCCTAACTCCAACCCTAACCCTAACCCTAACCCTAACCCTAACCCTAACTCTAACTCTAACCCTAACCCTAACCCTAACCCTAACCCTAACTCTAACCCTAACCCTAACTCTAACCCTAACCCTAACCCTAACCCTAACCCTAACCCTAACTCTAACTCTAACTCTAACCCTAACCCTAACCCTAACTCTAACTCTAACTCTAACCCTAACTCTAACTCTAACTCTAACTCTAACTCTAACCCTAACCCTAACCCTAACCCTAACTCTAACTCTAACCCTAACCCTAACTCTAACTCTAACCCTAACCCTAACTCTAACCCTAACCCTAACCCTAACCCTAACCCTAACTCTAACTCTAACTCTAACTCTAACTCTAAACCTAACCCTAACCCTAACCCTAACCCTAACCCTAACTCTAACCCTAACCCTAACTCTAACCCTAACCCTAACCCTAACCCTAACCCTAACTCTAACCCTAACCCTAACCCTAACTCTAACCCTAACTCCAACCCTAACTCTAACTCTAACTCTAACTCTAACTCTAACCCTAACCCTAACCCTAACCCTAACCCTAACCCTAACCCTAACTCCAACCCTAACTCCAACCCTAACTCCAACCCTAACTCTAACTCTAACTCTAACTCTAACTCTAACCCTAACCCTAACCCTAACCCTAACTCTAACCCTAACCCTAACTCTAACCCTAACTCTAACCCTAACCCTAACCCTAACTCTAACTCTAACCCTAACCCTAACTCTAACCCTAACTCTAACTCTAACTCTAACCCTAACCCTAACTCTAACTCTAACTCTAACTCTAACCCTAACTCTAACTCTAACCCTAACCCTAACTCTAACCCTAACTCTAACTCTAACCCTAACCCTAACTCTAACCCTAACTCTAACTCTAACTCTAACTCTAACCCTAACCCTAACCCTAACTCTAACTCTAACCCTAACTCTAACCCTAACCCTAACCCTAACTCTAACTCTAACTCTAACTCTAACTCTAAACCTAACCCTAACCCTAACCCTAACTCTAACCCTAACCCTAACCCTAACCCTAACCCTAACTCTAACCCTAACTCCAACCCTAACTCTAACTCTAACTCTAACCCTAACCCTAACTCTAACCCTAACTCTAACCCTAACCCTAACTCTAACCCTAACTCTAACCCTAACTCTAACCCTAACTCCAACCCTAACTCTAACTCTAACTCTAACCCTAACCCTAACCCTAACCCTAACTCTAACCCTAACCCTAACCCTAACCCTAACTCTAACTCTAACTCTAACCCTAACTCTAACTCTAACTCTAACTCTAACCCTAACCCTAACCCTAACTCTAACTCTAACCCCTAACCCTAACCCCTAACCCTAACCCTAACCCTAACTCTAACTCTAACCCTAACCCTAACCCTAACTCTAACCCTAACTCTAACCCTAACTCCAACCCTAACCCTAACTCTAACTCTAACTCTAACTCTAACCCTAACCCTAACTCTAACTCTAACTCTAACTCTAACCCTAACCCTAACCCTAACCCTAACTCTAACTCTAACTCTAACTCTAACCCTAACTCTAACCCTAACTCTAACTCTAACTCTAACTCTAACTCTAACTCTAACCCCTAACCCTAACTCTAACTCTAACCCTAACTCTAACCCTAACTCTAACCCTAACTCTAACCCTAACTCCAACCCTAACCCTAACTCTAACCCTAACTCTAACCCTAACTCCAACCCTAACTCTAACCCTAACCCTAACTCTAACCCTAACCCTAACCCTAACCCTAACCCTAACTCTAACCCTAACTCTAACCCTAACCCTAACTCCAACCCTAACTCTAACTCTAACTCTAACTCTAACTCTAACTCTAACCCTAACCCTAACCCTAACTCTAACCCTAACCCTAACCCTAACCCTAACCCTAACTCTAACCCTAACCCTAACCCTAACCCTAACTCTAACCCTAACCCTAACCCTAACCCTAACCCTAACTCTAACCCTAACCCTAACCCTAACCCTAACTCTAACCCTAACTCCAACCCTAACTCTAACTCTAACTCTAACTCTAACTCTAACCCTAACCCTAACCCTAACCCTAACTCTAACCCTAACTCTAACCCTAACCCTAACCCTAACCCTAACCCTAACTCTAACCCTAACTCTAACTCTAACTCTAACTCTAACTCTAACTCTAACCCTAACCCTAACCCTAACTCTAACTCTAACTCTAACTCTAACCCTAACTCTAACTCTAACTCTAACTCTAACCCTAACCCTAACCCTAACCCTAACTCTAACTCTAACCCTAACTCTAACTCTAACTCTAACTCTAACTCTAACCCTAACTCTAACTCTAACCCTAACCCTAACCCTAACCCTAACCCTAACTCTAACTCTAACTCTAACTCTAACTCTAAACCTAACCCTAACCCTAACCCTAACCCTAACCCTAACCCTAACCCTAACTCTAACCCTAACCCTAACCCTAACTCTAACCCTAACCCTAACCCTAACCCTAACCCTAACTCTAACCCTAACCCTAACCCTAACTCTAACCCTAACTCCAACCCTAACTCTAACTCTAACTCTAACTCTAACTCTAACCCTAACCCTAACCCTAACCCTAACTCTAACCCTAACCCTAACCCTAACTCTAACCCTAACCCTAACCCTAACCCTAACCCTAACCCTAACTCTAACCCTAACTCCAACCCTAACTCCAACCCTAACTCTAACTCTAACTCTAACTCTAACTCTAACCCTAACCCTAACCCTAACCCTAACTCTAACCCTAACCCTAACTCTAACCCTAACTCTAACCCTAACCCTAACCCTAACTCTAACTCTAACCCTAACCCTAACTCTAACCCTAACTCTAACTCTAACTCTAACCCTAACCCTAACTCTAACTCTAACTCTAACTCTAACCCTAACTCTAACTCTAACCCTAACCCTAACTCTAACCCTAACTCTAACTCTAACCCTAACCCTAACTCTAACCCTAACTCTAACTCTAACTCTAACTCTAACCCTAACCCTAACCCTAACTCTAACTCTAACCCTAACTCTAACTCTAACTCTAACTCTAACTCTAACTCTAAACCTAACCCTAACCCTAACCCTAACTCTAACCCTAACCCTAACCCTAACCCTAACCCTAACCCTAACTCTAACCCTAACTCTAACCCTAACTCCAACCCTAACTCTAACTCTAACTCTAACCCTAACCCTAACTCTAACTCTAACCCTAACTCTAACTCTAACTCTAACCCTAACCCTAACTCTAACTCTAACTCTAACTCTAACCCTAACCCTAACCCTAACCCTAACTCTAACTCTAACTCTAACTCTAAACCTAACCCTAACCCTAACCCTAACTCTAACCCTAACTCCAACCCTAACTCTAACTCTAACCCTAACTCTAACTCTAACTCTAACTCTAAACCTAACCCTAACTCTAACCCTAACTCTAACTCTAACTCTAACTCTAACTCTAACTCTAACTCTAAACCTAACCCTATCCCTAACCCTAACTCTAACCCTAACTCCAACCCTAACCCTAACCCTAACCCTAACTCTAACTCTAACTCTAAACCTAACCCTAACTCTAACCCTAACTCTAACCCTAACCCTAACCCTAACTCTAACCTGTAACACCTCCTACCATCTCAAAGAGCAGTGGGGTGACGACCGACGGTTTTGGGCTTTACCTCTGAAGGGTACATGTCTTCCTCTCCTCCTCTCTCTCCTGCTCCTCTCCTCCTCTCTCTCCTGCTCCTCTCCTGCTCCTCTCCTCCTCTCCCCCTCTCTCTTCTGCTCCTCTCCTCTCTCCTCTTTCCTCCTCTCTCTCCTGCTCCTCTCCTCTCTCTCCTGCTCCTCTCCTCTCTCCTCTCTCCTCTCCCCCTCTCTCTTCTGCTCCTCTCTTCTCTCCTCTTTCCTCCTCTCTCTCCTGATCCTCTCCTGCTCCTCTCCTCCTCTCTCTCCTGCTCCTCTCCTCTCTCCTCCTCTCTCTCCTGATCCTCTCCTCTCTCCTCCTCTCTCTCCTGATCCTCTCCTCTCCTCTTTCCTCCTCTCTCTCCTGATCCTCTCCTGCTCCTCTCCTCCTCTCTCTCCTGCTCCTCTCCTCTCTCCTCCTCTCTCTCCTGATCCTCTCCTCTCTCCTCCTCTCTCTCCTGATCCTCTCCTCTCTCCTCCTCTCTCTCCTGCTCCTCTCCTCTCTCCTCCTCTCTCTCCTGATCCTCTCCTCTCTCCTCCTCTCTCTCCTGCTCCTCTCCTCTCTCCTCCTCTCTCTCCTGCTCCTCTCCTCTCTCCTCCTCTCTCTCCTGCTCCTCTCCTCTCTCCTCCTCTCTCTCCTGCTCCTCTCGTGCTGTTCAGGCCTTCACATCTTTTATTCTAAATGTAGTATTGCCCTGCTCTTTTTATTTACACTGTCCGGTCCTCCTCGACTGAGAACAACCTGGTTGTATTATACTAACTAGGAAGCGTAGTATTTAGGTATCTTAGCATCAGGTTTTGGTAACAATGCAGGCATTAATGAATTTGAAGACCAAGTCACATGATAGGATAGCACAACCCCAAACCCAACCTTACGCATACAGACAGCCTGGCCTATACGAGCCCCCAGATGAAGAGACAAGGCAGACTGCAAAACTGTACTTTAAATTAATACAGGCAACCCACCACATGGAGGTGGTGGAGAAGGCACTTAAAAACCATGCATTCCCTGCTGGTATGATGAGACAGGTGCATCGTGTCACCAACTTCATTAAACCATCTTCACCCACAGACTACACCACAACAAAATTATCAGAGAACACACACCAGTGGATGCAAAACAACATGAACATACTACAGACACATTACCAATCAATCACCTACACCATTACACAACAAATAAACACACCCAACACTTTGGCACTGACAATCGCAATAGGCTGGGCACATAAGAGATACAAACATAAATTGACACCCACCACCATCATTAGAGTCGAAACCATCTTGAAACTCCCTCAGGCCTCTTCCTCTCCCCAACAAACAACTATACAGACCAACACAATACGAGACCAACCACATACACCTCCAGTAATAGAACACACCCCACTACAAATTTCCCCACCAACAACACTACATTCAATTCCAAACCCAGTGCCCCCTCTCTCCTCAGCAGAGGAATTTCCACCCTTATCAAAACCTCGCCCCCTGCCAAAAAGACACCCATCATACCTACGGACACTATCACTGGGAAAACAACCGACCCTGAGTGAAACCTATAACCTTCGCATACAGACTCTTTCCAAAACACATCTTCACTCCCTACCCTCAACATCCACTCTCACTGATTCTTCCCTTTTCAATCAAAAAGGAGAGGCAAGAATAGCAACCCCTACAACTGGAAAGGAGAAATGGAAAAGTCCAACGGGCCCCCCTACTCCCAAAGCAGCCACTCCTATCATAGCCCAGGTTCACCACACAGTCAACAGTCAACCAGAAACATGTACACCTACAGCTACACCCATTAAACAAAACACTAACTGCAAAAGAGCACAGGGTAATGTAGCAATATTACTAAGAGACATAATCACATCTGCTCCTCTTTCACCCATAGGAGGCGCCAGGAAAGGGGTACCGACAAGGACAGGGCAACTCAAGGGGCATATGACGATGACTAAAGGGCAAGACAATGGGCAACACCCCAAAGCTCCCAAACCTGAACCCCCACAAAAAACAAATATCGCTGTGCCTCTGCCTGTCCAGGGCCCCTGTATAACTGGCGCCTCAAAATACCCAGCATCATCCCCCCCACCACAACCCCATCTTCAACCCCAACCACAGCCTAAACCCACACATCCCCCCCAAAAACCCTTCTATCACAAGGCTAGGCCCAATTACAAGGTGGCAGATTGGAACATTGAGGGACACACACCAACACTCATCATAGGAGACTCAAACCTCAACCGGATCCCACCATTCAATAACCCCAACATCCAGGTAGACAGTTACCCAGGGGCAACATTCTATCATTTCATAAAGATACTGGAGAAAACACCCATACATACAGACACAGCGACTGTTGTTATCTCGGTGGGTCTGAACAACAAGGATCACGACCCATTTCAAACATCACTTAAACAGTTGTCAGGCATGCACAAGGAGGCCAAGAAAACATTTCCAAATGCCACAATATACATTCCTGTCATCAGCCATTCACCTCTTCTTAGTCCACAACAGAAGAGAAATCTTAAACTCATCAACGCTTACATCACCACCAACTTCCCAACTCTATTAGAGATCCCACAAGACACATTTCACACAACAACAGACCTCATACACTGGACATCCACCACAGCAGACCTCATCTTTCAACACTGGTGCAGACAGTTAAATTTACATTAACCACAAGCCACAGTCTGGATAGAAATAATCTTTCCTTTAATCTCTTTCCTTCCCTAATAACCAGTGCAGATCCTCCAATTAGGGGAGCAGTGGACCAGTCAACAACTAATATCATGAATCTTTCCAAATCTTTCATACCCACAGCAGCACAGGTAAAGCTCCTGGAGAGAGGGTTAACATTCATCCCTCGCCCAAACAAATTTGATTGGGAGGAACTTCAAAGGGACACCCACAAATATCACAGAAGACTTAAACTGTTGGACTACTATGACTACAACACAGACGACAACCACCAACCATTTACTTTACCATCTACCTGGGAACCTAAAACCTCCCAGATAGATGGTAGAATCAGGAGACTAATTAGAATAGACAAGAACACACTTCACAACCATCAGATGCACACTGATAGGGAGGATAACCTCACACACGTAGAAAGAAAGGCAATACAACAACTCAAAAATAACCCACACATAATCATCAAACCAGCAGATAAAGGTTCAAAAATAGTAATATTGGATAAACATCAATACATGTATGAAGCCAACAGACAGTTATCAAACACAAAACATTATAAACGAATAGAAAACAGTATACAACCACAGACACAGACACAGTTAAGGACAATAATAAAAAGACTCTATGACCAACACTACATTACAGCAAAACAACGGGACTTTCTCTACGGTACAGACACCCCACGACCTAGACTATTCTATTTACTGTTAAAAGTACATAAGGAACCGGGGACATGGACAATTCCCTTTGAAGTTCCCCCTGGCAGACCAATTGTTTCAGACTGCAACAGTGAATCCTATAACATTTCGCAATATATAGATCATCACATTAACCCTCTCTCCACCAGGCACCCCAGCTTTCTCAGGGACACTTACCACTTCATGGAGAGGATTGGACCCATGGTTGTTCCCTCCCACACACACATATTCACGATAGATATTGATAGCTTATACACCAATATAAATACAGCAACAGGAATACAAGCAATTAGAAATATCTTTAAGAGATACCCAGACAACACTAGACCGGACATAGAAATATTACAATTATTAGAAATCAGCCTGACTAGCAATGACTTTTTATTCAACGATCACTATTACCTGCAGGTGGAGGGAACAGCCATGGGCAAAAAATTCGCACCTGCTTACGCCAATATATACATGGCTGAATGGGAGAGAGAGGCACTGGCCAAGTGTCCATATCAACCCACTTTTTACTACCGTTTTTTAGACGACATAATAGGAGCCTGGCCCCACGACATCCAATTATTCACAGATTTTATAAACATTCTCAACAGTCATCATTCATCCATCAAGGTTAAATACACAATTCATCCGCAAGAAGTCAACTTCTTAGACACAACAGTTTTTTTCAGTAATAACAATCAATCACAGAAAACACTACACACTAGAGTCTACTTCAAACCAACAGACACACATGCTTTACTTCATAAACACAGTTACCATCCTAAACATACATTTAAGGGAATAATAAAATCACAAATAATACGGTTCTACAGGATATCATCTTGCAAGCAAGACCTGTATTATGCAATAAATACACTATTCAATGCACTTAGAAGAAGAGGATATTCAAAACGATTTTTAAGAACCATTAAAAATAACACATTGGCCGCCCTCCCTCCCATTCATCCAACACTCATAGACCACATCCAATCACCCACCTCTCTTAACCTTAACCTCAATTCCACTCCTAACCTTAACCTCTCCCAAAACCCCACGCCCAACCCTAACCTCTCCCCAAACCCCAAGCCTAACCTTAACCTCTCCCCAAAACCCAAGCCTAACCTTAATCTCTCCCCAAACCCCACGCCTCACCTTAACCTCTCCCCAAACCCCAAGCCTAACCTTAACCTCTCCCCAAACCCCACACCTAACCTTAACCTCTCCCCAAACCCCACACCTAACCTTAACCTCTCCCCAAACCCCACGCCTAACCTTAACCTCTCCCCAAACCCCACGCCTAACCTTAACATCTCCCCAAACCCCACGCCTAACCTTAACCTCTCCCCAAACCCCACGCCTAACCTTAACCTCTCCCCAAACCCCACGCCTAACCTTAACCTCTCCCCAAACCCCACGCCTAACCCTAACCTCTCCCCCAACCCCACGCCTAACCTTAATGTTTACCATCACCCTAATCAGGGTTCTCATCCTAACTTAATCCCTACCTCCCTCCTTCACCCTAATCCTGACTCCCCTATGGAGAGTGATCTGCACCAATCACTAAACCGCAACACTTCCTCTGTCCCTTCTCCTTTGTCATCAATACTCAATCAACAGACAATTATCATCCCCCTAGTAACCACATTTTCACATAGAATCAGATCCCTACATCAATCAATTAAACACAACTTCTCTACAGTTCAGCACACTTACATACCACTCAAACCATACAGAATAATTTCAGCATTCAGAAAGAACAACAATTTAAAGGACCTCCTCACCAAAGCAAGATTCAGTAGTAAGCCACCACAAGACCCCAAATCTCACAATTTCCATTTTCGACAGATAAAGTTCATTACAAACATACACAGCCATACATCAGCACCAGTACAAGAATCCTATTCA
>NW_026600226.1:166809-211809 GCF_029448725.1 Salvelinus fontinalis
GGATATCTAGTTTATGTTGGAGGAACTGTAGAGAGGAGGAGGATATCTAGTTTATGTTGGAGGAACTGTGAGAGAGGAGGATATCTAGTTTATGTTGGAGGAACTGTAGAGAGGAGGAGGATATCTAGTTTATGTTGGAGGAACTGTAGAAGAGAGGAGGATATCTAGTTTATGTTGGAGGAACTGTAGAGAGAGGAGGATATCTTGTTTATGTTGGAGGAACTGTAGAGAGAGGAGGATATCTAGTTTATGTTGGAGGAACTGTAGAGAGGAGGAGGATATCTAGTTTATGTTGGAGGAACTGTAGAGAGAGAGGAGGATATCTAGTTTATGTTGGAGGAACTGTAGAGAGGAGGAGGATATCTAGTTTATGTTGGAGGAACTGTAGAGAGGAGGAGGATATCTAGTTTATGTTGGAGGAACTGTAGAGAGAGAGGAGGATATCTAGTTTATGTTGGAGGAACTGTAGAGAGGAGGAGGATATCTAGTTTATGTTGGAGGAACTGTAGAGAGAGAGGAGGATATCTAGTTTATGTTGGAGGAACTGTAGAGAGAGAGGAGGATATCTAGTTTATGTTGGAGGAACTGTAGAGAGAGAGGAGGATATCTAGTTTATGTTGGAGGAACTGTAGAGAGAGGAGGATATCTAGTTTATGTTGGAGGAACTGTAGAGAGAGAGGAGGATATCTAGTTTATGTTGGAGGAACTGTAGAGAGAGAGGAGGATATCTAGTTTATGTTGGAGGAACTGTAGAGAGAGAGGAGGATATCTAGTTTATGTTGGAGGAACTGTAGAGAGAGGAGGATATCTAGTTTATGTTGGAGGAACTGTAGAGAGAGAGGAGGATATCTAGTTTATGTTGGAGGAACTGTAGAGAGAGAGGAGGATATCTAGTTTATGTTGGAGGAACTGTAGAGAGAGAGGAGGATATCTAGTTTATGTTGGAGGAACTGTAGAGAGAGGAGGATATCTAGTTTATGTTGGAGGAACTGTAGAGAGAGAGGAGGATATCTAGTTTATGTTGGAGGAACTGTAGAGAGAGAGGAGGATATCTAGTTTATGTTGGAGGAACTGTAGAGAGAGAGGAGGATATCTAGTTTATGTTGGAGGAACTGTAGAGAGAGAGGAGGATATCTAGTTTATGTTGGAGGAACTGTAGAGAGAGGAGGATATCTAGTTTATGTTGGAGGAACTGTAGAAGAGAGGAGGATATCTAGTTTATGTTGGAGGAACTGTAGAGAGAGAGGAGGATATCTAGTTTATGTTGGAGGAACTGTAGAAGAGGAGGATATCTAGTTTATGTTGGAGGAACTGTAGAGAGAGAGGAGGATATCTAGTTTATGTTGGAGGAACTGTAGAGAGAGAGGAGGATATCTAGTTTATGTTGGAGGAACTGTAGAGAGGAGGAGGATATCTAGTTTATGTTGGAGGAACTGTAGAGAGAGAGGAGGATATCTAGTTTATGTTGGAGGAACTGTAGAGAGAGAGGAGGATATCTAGTTTATGTTGGAGGAACTGTAGAGAGGAGGATATCTAGTTTATGTTGGAGGAACTGTAGAGAGAGGAGGATATCTAGTTTATGTTGGAGGAACTGTAGAGAGAGAGGAGGATATCTAGTTTATGTTGGAGGAACTGTAGAGAGGAGGAGGATATCTAGTTTATGTTGGAGGAACTGTAGAGAGGAGGAGGATATCTAGTTTATGTTGGAGGAACTGTAGAGAGGAGGAGGATATCTAGTTTATGTTGGAGGAACTGTAGAGAGAGGAGGATATCTAGTTTATGTTGGAGGAACTGTAGAGAGAGAGGAGGATATCTAGTTTATGTTGGAGGAACTGTAGAGAGAGAGGAGGATATCTAGTTTATGTTGGAGGAACTGTAGAGAGAGAGGAGGATATCTAGTTTATGTTGGAGGAACTGTAGAGAGAGAGGAGGATATCTAGTTTATGTTGGAGGAACTGTAGAGAGGAGGAGGATATCTAGTTTATGTTGGAGGAACTGTAGAGAGGAGGAGGATATCTAGTTTATGTTGGAGGAACTGTAGAGAGAGAGGAGGATATCTAGTTTATGTTGGAGGAACTGTAGAGAGAGGAGGATATCTAGTTTATGTTGGAGGAACTGTAGAGAGGAGGAGGATATCTAGTTTATGTTGGAGGAACTGTAGAGAGAGGAGGATATCTAGTTTATGTTGGAGGAACTGTAGAGAGGAGGAGGATATCTAGTTTATGTTGGAGGAACTGTAGAGAGAGGAGGATATCTAGTTTATGTTGGAGGAACTGTAGAGAGAGAGGAGGATATCTAGTTTATGTTGGAGGAACTGTAGAGAGGAGGAGGATATCTAGTTTATGTTGGAGGAACTGTAGAGAGGAGGAGGATATCTAGTTTATGTTGGAGGAACTGTAGAGAGAGGAGGATATCTAGTTTATGTTGGAGGAACTGTAGAGAGGAGGAGGATATCTAGTTTATGTTGGAGGAACTGTAGAGAGAGAGGAGGATATCTAGTTTATGTTGGAGGAACTGTAGAGAGAGGAGGATATCTAGTTTATGTTGGAGGAACTGTAGAGAGGAGGAGGATATCTAGTTTATGTTGGAGGAACTGTAGAGAGAGAGGAGGATATCTAGTTTATGTTGGAGGAACTGTAGAGAGGAGGAGGATATCTAGTTTATGTTGGAGGAACTGTAGAGAGAGAGGAGGATATCTAGTTTATGTTGGAGGAACTGTAGAGAGAGAGGAGGATATCTAGTTTATGTTGGAGGAACTGTAGAGAGGAGGAGGATATCTAGTTTATGTTGGAGGAACTGTAGAGAGAGAGGAGGATATCTAGTTTATGTTGGAGGAACTGTAGAGAGAGGAGGATATCTAGTTTATGTTGGAGGAACTGTAGAGAGAGAGGAGGATATCTAGTTTATGTTGGAGGAACTGTAGAGAGAGAGGAGGATATCTAGTTTATGTTGGAGGAACTGTAGAGAGAGGAGGATATCTAGTTTATGTTGGAGGAACTGTAGAGAGAGGAGGATATCTAGTTTATGTTGGAGGAACTGTAGAGAGAGAGGAGGAGGATATCTAGTTTATGTTGGAGGAACTGTAGAGAGAGAGGAGGATATCTAGTTTATGTTGGAGGAACTGTAGAGAGAGAGGAGGATATCTAGTTTATGTTGGAGGAACTGTAGAGAGAGAGGAGGATATCTAGTTTATGTTGGAGGAACTGTAGAGAGAGAGGAGGATATCTAGTTTATGTTGGAGGAACTGTAGAGAGAGAGGAGGATATCTAGTTTATGTTGGAGGAACTGTAGAGAGAGAGGAGGATATCTAGTTTATGTTGGAGGAACTGTAGAGAGAGAGGAGGATATCTAGTTTATGTTGGAGGAACTGTAGAGAGAGAGGAGGATATCTAGTTTATGTTGGAGGAACTGTAGAGAGAGAGGAGGATATCTAGTTTATGTTGGAGGAACTGTAGAGAGAGGAGGATATCTAGTTTATGTTGGAGGAACTGTAGAGAGAGAGGAGGATATCTAGTTTATGTTGGAGGAACTGTAGAGAGAGAGGAGGATATCTAGTTTATGTTGGAGGAACTGTAGAGAGAGAGGAGGATATCTAGTTTATGTTGGAGGAACTGTAGAGAGAGAGGAGGATATCTAGTTTATGTTGGAGGAACTGTAGAGAGAGAGGAGGATATCTAGTTTATGTTGGAGGAACTGTAGAGAGAGAGGAGGATATCTAGTTTATGTTGGAGGAACTGTAGAGAGAGAGGAGGATATCTAGTTTATGTTGGAGGAACTGTAGAGAGAGGAGGATATCTAGTTTATGTTGGAGGAACTGTAGAGAGAGAGGAGGATATCTAGTTTATGTTGGAGGAACTGTAGAGAGAGAGGAGGATATCTAGTTTATGTTGGAGGAACTGTAGAGAGAGGAGGATATCTAGTTTATGTTGGAGGAACTGTAGAGAGAGAGGAGGATATCTAGTTTATGTTGGAGGAACTGTAGAGAGGAGGAGGATATCTAGTTTATGTTGGAGGAACTGTAGAGAGAGGAGGATATCTAGTTTATGTTGGAGGAACTGTAGAGAGAGAGGAGGATATCTAGTTTATGTTGGAGGAACTGTGAAGAGAGGAGGATATCTAGTTTATGTTGGAGGAACTGTAGAGAGGAGGAGGATATCTAGTTTATGTTGGAGGAACTGTAGAGAGAGAGGAGGATATCTAGTTTATGTTGGAGGAACTGTAGAGAGAGGAGGATATCTAGTTTATGTTGGAGGAACTGTAGAGAGGAGGAGGATATCTAGTTTATGTTGGAGGAACTGTAGAGAGGAGGAGGATATCTAGTTTATGTTGGAGGAACTGTAGAGAGAGGAGGATATCTAGTTTATGTTGGAGGAACTGTAGAGAGAGAGGAGGATATCTAGTTTCTGTTGGAGGAACTGTAGAGAGGAGGATATCTAGTTTATGTTGGAGGAACTGTAGAGAGGAGGAGGATATCTAGTTTATGTTGGAGGAACTGTAGAGAGGAGGAGGATATCTAGTTTATGTTGGAGGAACTGTAGAGAGGAGGATATCTAGTTTATGTTGGAGGAACTGTAGAGAGGAGGAGGATATCTAGTTTATGTTGGAGGAACTGTAGAGAGGAGGAGGATATCTAGTTTATGTTGGAGGAACTGTAGAGAGGAGGAGGATATCTAGTTTATGTTGGAGGAACTGTAGAGAGGAGGATATCTAGTTTATGTTGGAGGAACTGTAGAGAGGAGGAGGATATCTAGTTTATGTTGGAGGAACTGTAGAGAGGAGGAGGATATCTAGTTTATGTTGGAGGAACTGTAGAAAGAGAGGAGGATATCTAGTTTATGTTGGAGGAACTGTAGAGAGAGAGGAGGATATCTAGTTTATGTTGGAGGAACTGTAGAGAGAGAGGAGGATATCTAGTTTATGTTGGAGGAACTGTAGAGAGAGAGGAGGATATCTAGTTTATGTTGGAGGAACTGTAGAGAGAGAGGAGGATATCTAGTTTATGTTGGAGGAACTGTAGAGAGAGAGGAGGATATCTAGTTTATGTTGGAGGAACTGTAGAGAGAGAGGAGGATATCTAGTTTATGTTGGAGGAACTGTAGAGAGAGAGGAGGATATCTAGTTTATGTTGGAGGAACTGTAGAGAGGAGGAGGATATCTAGTTTATGTTGGAGGAACTGTAGAGAGAGAGGAGGATATCTAGTTTATGTTGGAGGAACTGTAGAAGAGAGGAGGATATCTAGTTTATGTTGGAGGAACTGTAGAGAGGAGGAGGATATCTAGTTTATGTTGGAGGAACTGTAGAGAGAGAGGAGGATATCTAGTTTATGTTGGAGGAACTGTAGAGAGAGAGGAGGATATCTAGTTTATGTTGGAGGAACTGTAGAGAGAGGAGGATATCTAGTTTATGTTGGAGGAACTGTAGATAGAGGAGGATATCTAGTTTATGTTGGAGGAACTGTAGAGAGAGGAGGATATCTAGTTTATGTTGGAGGAACTGTAGAGAGAGAGGAGGATATCTAGTTTATGTTGGAGGAACTGTAGAGAGAGGAGGATATCTAGTTTATGTTGGAGGAACTGTAGAGAGAGGAGGATATCTAGTTTATGTTGGAGGAACTGTAGAGAGGAGGAGGATATCTTGTTTATGTTGGAGGAACTGTAGATAGAGGAGGATATCTAGTTTATGTTGGAGGAACTGTAGAGAGAGGAGGATATCTAGTTTATGTTGGAGGAACTGTAGAGAGGAGGAGGATATCTAGTTTATGTTGGAGGAACTGTAGAGAGAGAGGAGGATATCTAGTTTATGTTGGAGGAACTGTAGAGAGGAGGAGGATATCTAGTTTATGTTGGAGGAACTGTAGAGAGAGAGGAGGATATCTAGTTTATGTTTGAGGAACTGTAGAGAGGAGGATATCTAGTTTATGTCAGAGGAACTGTAGAGAGGAGGAGGATATCTAGTTTATGTTGGAGGAACTGTAGAGAGGAGGAGGAGGATATCTAGTTTATGTTGGAGGAACTGTAGAGAGGAGGAGGAGGATATCTAGTTTATGTTGGAGGAACTGTAGATAGAGGAGGATATCTTGTTTATGTCGGAGGAACTGTAGATAGAGAGGAGGATATCTTGTTTATGTTGGAGGAACTGTAGATAGAGGAGGATATCTTGTTTATGTTGGAGGAACTGTAGAGAGGAGGAGGATATCTAGTTTATGTTGGAGGAACTGTAGAGAGGAGGAGGATATCTTGTTTATGTTGGAGGAACTGTAGATAGAGGAGGATATCTTGTTTATGTTGGAGGAACTGTAGAGAGGAGGAGGATATCTAGTTTATGTTGGAGGAACTGTAGAGAGGAGGATATCTAGTTTATGTTGGAGGAACTGTAGATAGAGGAGGATATCTTGTTTATGTTGGAGGAACTGTAGATAGAGAGGAGGATATCTAGTTTATGTTGGAGGAACTGTAGAGAGAGGAGGATATCTTGTTTATGTTGGAGGAACTGTAGAGAGGAGGAGGATATCTAGTTTATGTTGGAGGAACTGTAGAGAGGAGGATATCTAGTTTATGTTGGAGGAACTGTAGATAGAGGAGGATATCTAGTTTATGTTGGAGGAACTGTAGAGAGAGAGGAGGAGGATATCTAGTTTATGTTGGAGGAACTTTAGAGAGAGAGGAGGATATCTAGTTTATGTTGGAGGAACTGTAGATAGAGAGGAGGAGGATATCTAGTTTATGTTGGAGGAACTGTAGAGAGGAGGATATCTAGTTTATGTTGGAGGAACTGTAGAGAGAGAGGAGGATATCTAGTTTATGTTGGAGGAACTGTAGAGAGAGAGGAGGATATCTAGTTTATGTTGGAGGAACATTTAGAGAGAGGAGGATATCTAGTTTATGTTGGAGGAACTGTAGAGAGAGGAGGATATCTAGTTTATGTTGGAGGAACTGTAGAGAGAGAGGAGGATATCTAGTTTATGTTGGAGGAACTGTAGAGAGAGAGGAGGATATCTAGTTTATGTTGGAGGAACTGTAGAGAGAGAGGAGGATATCTAGTTTATGTTGGAGGAACTGTAGAGAGAGGAGGAGGATATCTAGTTTATGTTGGAGGAACTGTAGAGAGAGAGGAGGATATCTAGTTTATGTTGGAGGAACTGTAGAGAGAGAGGAGGATATCTAGTTTATGTTGGAGGAACTGTAGAGAGAGAGGAGGAGGATATCTAGTTTATGTTGGTGGAACTGTAGAGAGAGGAGGATATCTAGTTTATGTTGGAGGAACTGTAGAGAGGAGGAGGATATCTAGTTTATGTTGGAGGAACTGTAGAGAGAGAGGAGGATATCTTGTTTATGTTGGAGGAACTGTAGATAGAGAGGAGGATATCTAGTTTATGTTGGAGGAACTGTAGAGAGGAGGAGGATATCTAGTTTATGTTGGAGGAACTGTAGAGAGGAGGATATCTAGTTTATGTTGGAGGAACTGTAGATAGAGGAGGATATCTTGTTTATGTTGGAGGAACTGTAGATAGAGAGGAGGATATCTAGTTTATGTTGGAGGAACTGTAGATAGAGAGGAGGATATCTAGTTTATGTTGGAGGAACTGTAGATAGAGAGGAGGATATCTAGTTTATGTTGGAGGAACTGTAGAGAGAGGAGGATATCTTGTTTATGTTGGAGGAACTGTAGAGAGGAGGAGGATATCTAGTTTATGTTGGAGGAACTGTAGATAGAGGAGGATATCTTGTTTATGTTGGAGGAACTGTAGATAGAGAGGAGGATATCTTGTTTATGTTGGAGGAACTGTAGATAGAGAGGAGGATATCTAGTTTATGTTGGAGGAACTGTAGATAGAGAGGAGGATATCTAGTTTATGTTGGAGGAACTGTAGAGAGAGGAGGATATCTTGTTTATGTTGGAGGAACTGTAGAGAGGAGGAGGATATCTAGTTTATGTTGGAGGAACTGTAGAGAGGAGGATATCTAGTTTATGTTGGAGGAACTGTAGATAGAGGAGGATATCTTGTTTATGTTGGAGGAACTGTAGATAGAGAGGAGGATATCTAGTTTATGTTGGAGGAACTGTAGATAGAGGAGGATATCTTGTTTATGTTGGAGGAACTGTAGATAGAGAGGAGGATATCTAGTTTATGTTGGAGGAACTGTAGAGAGAGGAGGATATCTTGTTTATGTTGGAGGAACTGTAGAGAGGAGGAGGATATCTAGTTTATGTTGGAGGAACTGTAGAGAGGAGGATATCTAGTTTATGTTGGAGGAACTGTAGATAGAGGAGGATATCTTGTTTATGTTGGAGGAATTGTAGAGAGAGAGGAGGAGGATATCTAGTTTATGTTGGAGGAACTGTAGAGAGGAGGATATCTAGTTTATGTTGGAGGAACTGTAGATAGAGGAGGATATCTAGTTTATGTTGGAGGAACTGTAGAGAGAGAGGAGGAGGATATCTAGTTTATGTTGGAGGAACTGTAGAGAGAGAGGAGGATATCTAGTTTATGTTGGAGGAACTGTAGAGAGAGAGGAGGATATCTTGTTTATGTTGGAGGAACTGTAGAGAGAGGAGGATATCTAGTTTATGTTGGAGGAACTGTAGAGAGGAGGATATCTAGTTTATGTTGGAGGAACTGTAGAGAGGAGGATATCTAGTTTATGTTGGAGGAACTGTAGAGAGGAGGATATCTAGTTTATGTTGGAGGAACTGTAGAGAGAGGAGGATATCTTGTTTATGTTGGAGGAACTGTAGATAGAGGAGGATATCTTGTTTATGTTGGAGGAACTGTAGAGAGAGAGGAGGATATCTAGTTTATGTTGGAGGAACTGTAGAGAGAGAGGAGGATATCTAGTTTATGTTGGAGGAACTGTAGAGAGAGGAGGATATCTAGTTTATGTTGGAGGAACTGTAGATAGAGAGGAGGATATCTAGTTTATGTTGGAGGAACTGTAGATAGAGGAGGATATCTAGTTTATGTTGGAGGAACTGTAGATAGAGAGGATGAGGATATCTAGTTTATGTTGGAGGAACTGTAGATAGAGAGGAGGATATCTAGTTTATGTTGGAGGAACTGTAGAGAGGAGGATATCTAGTTTATGTTGGAGGAACTGTAGAGAGAGAGGAGGATATCTAGTTTATGTTGGAGGAACTGTAGATAGAGAGGAGGATATCTAGTTTATGTTGGAGGAACTGTAGAGAGGAGGATATCTAGTTTATGTTGGAGGAACTGTAGATAGAGGATATCTAGTTTATGTTGGAGGAACTGTAGATAGAGAGGAGGAGGATATCTAGTTTATGTTGGAGGAACTGTAGAGAGGAGGATATCTAGTTTATGTTGGAGGAACTGTAGAGAGAGAGGAGGATATCTAGTTTATGTTGGAGGAACTGTAGAGAGAGAGGAGGATATCTAGTTTATGTTGGAGGAACTGTAGAGAGAGGAGGATATCTAGTTTATGTTGGAGGAACTGTAGAGAGAGGAGGATATCTAGTTTATGTTGGAGGAACTGTAGATAGAGAGGAGGATATCTAGTTTATGTTGGAGGAACTGTAGATAGAGAGGAGGATATCTAGTTTATGTTGGAGGAACTGTAGATAGAGGAGGATATCTTGTTTATGTCGGAGGAACTGTAGATAGAGAGGAGGATATCTTGTTTATGTTGGAGGAACTGTAGATAGAGAGGAGGATATCTAGTTTATGTTGGAGGAACTGTAGATAGAGAGGAGGATATCTAGTTTATGTTGGAGGAACTGTAGAGAGAGGAGGATATCTTGTTTATGTTGGAGGAACTGTAGAGAGGAGGAGGATATCTAGTTTATGTTGGAGGAACTGTAGAGAGGAGGATATCTAGTTTATGTTGGAGGAACTGTAGATAGAGGAGGATATCTTGTTTATGTTGGAGGAACTGTAGATAGAGAGGAGGATATCTAGTTTATGTTGGAGGAACTGTAGATAGAGGAGCATATCTTGTTTATGTTGGAGGAACTGTAGATAGAGAGGAGGATATCTAGTTTATGTTGGAGGAACTGTAGAGAGAGGAGGATATCTTGTTTATGTTGGAGGAACTGTAGAGAGGAGGAGGATATCTAGTTTATGTTGGAGGAACTGTAGAGAGGAGGATATCTAGTTTATGTTGGAGGAACTGTAGATAGCGGAGGATATCTTGTTTATGTTGGAGGAACTGTAGAGAGAGGAGGATATCTAGTTTATGTTGGAGGAACTGTAGATAGAGAGGAGGATATCTAGTTTATGTTGGAGGAACTGTAGATAGAGGAGGAGGATATCTTGTTTATGTTGGAGGAACTGTAGAGAGAGAGGAGGATATCTAGTTTATGTTGGAGGAACTGTAGATAGAGAGGAGGATATCTAGTTTATGTTGGAGGAACTGTAGATAGAGGAGGATATCTAGTTTATGTTGGAGGAACTGTAGATAGAGAGAAGGAGGATATCTAGTTTATGTTGGAGGAACTGTAGATAGAGAGGAGGATATCTAGTTTATGTTGGAGGAACTGTAGATAGAGAGGAGGATATCTAGTTTATGTTGGAGGAACTGTAGATAGAGAGGAGGAGGATATCTAGTTTATGTTGGAGGAACTGTAGAGAGGAGGATATCTAGTTTATGTTGGAGGAGCTGTAGAGAGAGAGGAGGAGGATATCTAGTTTATGTTGGAGGAACTGTAGAGAGGAGGATATCTAGTTTATGTTGGAGGAACTGTAGAGAGGAGGATATCTAGTTTATGTTGGAGGAACTGTAGAGAGAGGAGGATATCTTGTTTATGTTGGAGGAACTGTAGATAGAGGAGGATATCTTGTTTATGTTGGAGGAACTGTAGAGAGAGAGGAGGAGGATATCTAGTTTATGTTGGAGGAACTGTAGAGAGGAGGATATCTAGTTTATGTTGGAGGAACTGTAGAGAGAGAGGAGGATATCTAGTTTATGTTGGAGGAACTGTAGAGAGAGAGGAGGATATCTAGTTTATGTTGGAGGAACATTTAGAGAGAGGAGGATATCTAGTTTATGTTGGAGGAACTGTAGAGAGAGGAGGATATCTAGTTTATGTTGGAGGAACTGTAGAGAGAGAGGAGGATATCTAGTTTATGTTGGAGGAACTGTAGAGAGAGAGGAGGATATCTAGTTTATGTTGGAGGAACTGTAGAGAGAGAGGAGGATATCTAGTTTATGTTGGAGGAACTGTAGAGAGAGGAGGAGGATATCTAGTTTATGTTGGAGGAACTGTAGAGAGAGAGGAGGATATCTAGTTTATGTTGGAGGAACTGTAGAGAGAGAGGAGGAGGATATCTAGTTCATGTTGGAGGAACTGTAGAGAGAGAGGAGGATATCTTGTTTATGTTGGAGGAACTGTAGATAGAGAGGAGGATATCTAGTTTATGTTGGAGGAACTGTAGAGAGAGGAGGATATCTTGTTTATGTTGGAGGAACTGTAGAGAGGAGGAGGATATCTAGTTTATGTTGGAGGAACTGTAGAGAGGAGGATATCTAGTTTATGTTGGAGGAACTGTAGATAGAGGAGGATATCTTGTTTATGTTGGAGGAACTGTAGATAGAGAGGAGGATATCTTGTTTATGTTGGAGGAACTGTAGATAGAGAGGAGGATATCTAGTTTATGTTGGAGGAACTGTAGATAGAGAGGAGGATATCTAGTTTATGTTGGAGGAACTGTAGATAGAGAGGAGGATATCTAGTTTATGTTGGAGGAACTGTAGATAGAGAGGAGGATATCTTGTTTATGTTGGAGGAACTGTAGAGAGGAGGAGGATATCTAGTTTATGTTGGAGGAACTGTAGAGAGGAGGAGGATATCTAGTTTATGTTGGAGGAACTGTAGATAGAGGAGGATATCTAGTTTATGTTGGAGGAACTGTAGATAGAGAGGAGGATATCTTGTTTATGTTGGAGGAACTGTAGATAGAGAGGAGGATATCTAGTTTATGTTGGAGGAACTGTAGATAGAGAGGAGGATATCTAGTTTGTGTTGGAGGAACTGTAGAGAGAGGAGGATATCTTGTTTATGTTGGAGGAACTGTAGAGAGGAGGAGGATATCTAGTTTATGTTGGAGGAACTGTAGAGAGGAGGATATCTAGTTTATGTTGGAGGAACTGTAGATAGAGGAGGATATCTTGTTTATGTTGGAGGAACTGTAGATTGAGAGGAGGATATCTAGTTTATGTTGGAGGAACTGTAGATAGAGGAGGATATCTTGTTTATGTTGGAGGAACTGTAGATAGAGAGGAGGATATCTAGTTTATGTTGGAGGAACTGTAGAGAGAGGAGGATATCTTGTTTATGTTGGAGGAACTGTAGAGAGGAGGAGGATATCTAGTTTATGTTGGAGGAACTGTAGAGAGGAGGATATCTAGTTTATGTTGGAGGAACTGTAGATAGAGGAGGATATCTTGTTTATGTTGGAGGAACTGTAGAGAGAGAGGAGGAGGATATCTAGTTTATGTTGGAGGAACTGTAGAGAGGAGGATATCTAGTTTATGTTGGAGGAACTGTAGAGAGAGGAGGATATCTTGTTTATGTTGGAGGAACTGTAGATAGAGGAGGATATCTTTTTTATGTTGGAGGAACTGTAGAGAGAGAGGAGGATATCTAGTTTATGTTGGAGGAACTGTAGAGAGAGAGGAGGATATCTAGTTTATGTTGGAGGAACTGTAGATAGAGAGGAGGATATCTAGTTTATGTTGGAGGAACTGTAGATAGAGAGGAGGATATCTAGTTTATGTTGGAGGAACTGTAGATAGAGGAGGAGGATATCTTGTTTATGTTGGAGGAACTGTAGAGAGAGAGGAGGATATCTAGTTTATGTTGGAGGAACTGTAGATAGAGGAGGATATCTAGTTTATGTTGGAGGAACTGTAGATAGAGAGGAGGAGGATATCTAGTTTATGTTGGAGGAACTGTAGATAGAGAGGAGGATATCTAGTTTATGTTGGAGGAACTGTAGAGAGGAGGATATCTAGTTTATGTTGGAGGAACTGTAGAGAGGAGGATATCTAGTTTATGTTGGAGGAACTGTAGATAGAGGAGGATATCTAGTTTATGTTGGAGGAACTGTAGATAGAGAGGAGGAGGATATCTAGTTTATGTTGGAGGAACTGTAGAGAGGAGGATATCTAGTTTATGTTGGAGGAACTGTAGAGAGAGGAGGATATCTAGTTTATGTTGGAGGAACTGTAGAGAGAGGAGGATATCTAGTTTATGTTGGAGGAACTGTAGATAGAGAGGAGGATATCTAGTTTATGTTGGAGGAACTGTAGATAGAGAGGAGGATATCTAGTTTATGTTGGAGGAACTGTAGAGAGAGGAGGATATCTTGTTTATGTTGGAGGAACTGTAGAGAGGAGGAGAATATCTAGTTTATGTTGGAGGAACTGTAGAGAGAGAGGAGGATATCTTGTTTATGTTGGAGGAACTGTAGAGAGAGAGGAGGATATCTAGTTTATGTTGGAGGAACTGTAGAGAGAGGAGGATATCTATTTTATGTTGGAGGAACTGTAGAGAGAGAGGAGGATATCTAGTTTATGTTGGAGGAACTGTAGAGAGAGGAGGATATCTTGTTTATGTTGGAGGAACTGTAGAGAGGAGGATATCTAGTTTATGTTGGAGGAACTGTAGATAGAGAGGAGGATATCTAGTTTATGTTGGAGGAACTGTAGAGAGAGGAGGATATCTTGTTTATGTTGGAGGAACTGTAGAGAGGAGGAGGATATCTAGTTTATGTTGGAGGAACTGTAGAGAGGAGGATATCTAGTTTATGTTGGAGGAACTGTAGATAGAGGAGGATATCTTGTTTATGTTGGAGGAACTGTAGATAGAGAGGAGGATATCTTGTTTATGTTGGAGGAACTGTAGATAGAGAGGAGGATATCTAGTTTATGTTGGAGGAACTGTAGATAGAGAGGAGGATATCTAGTTTATGTTGGAGGAACTGTAGAGAGAGGAGGATATCTTGTTTATGTTGGAGGAACTGTAGAGAGGAGGAGGATATCTAGTTTATGTTGGAGGAACTGTAGAGAGGAGGATATCTAGTTTATGTTGGAGGAACTGTAGATAGAGGAGGATATCTTGTTTATGTTGGAGGAAATGTAGACAGAGAGGAGGATATCTAGTTTATGTTGGAGGAACTGTAGATAGAGGAGGATATCTTGTTTATGTTGGAGGAACTGTAGATAGAGAGGAGGATATCTAGTTTATGTTGGAGGAACTGTAGAGAGAGGAGGATATCTCGTTTATGTTGGAGGAACTGTAGAGAGGAGGAGGATATCTAGTTTATGTTGGAGGAACTGTAGAGAGGAGGATATCTAGTTTATGTTGGAGGAACTGTAGATAGAGGAGGATATCTTGTTTATGTTGGAGGAACTGTAGAGAGAGAGGAGGAGGATATCTAGTTTATGTTGGAGGAACTGTAGAGAGGAGGATATCTAGTTTATGTTGGAGGAACTGTAGATAGAGGAGGATATCTAGTTTATGTTGGAGGAACTGTAGAGAGAGAGGAGGAGGATATCTAGTTTATGTTGGAGGAACTGTAGAGAGAGAGGAGGATATCTTGTTTATGTTGGAGGAACTGTAGAGAGAGGAGGATATCTAGTTTATGTTGGAGGAACTGTAGAGAGGAGGATATCTAGTTTATGTTGGAGGAACTGTAGAGAGGAGGATATCTAGTTTATGTTGGAGGAACTGTAGAGAGAGGAGGATATCTTGTTTATGTTGGAGGAACTGTAGATAGAGGAGGATATCTTGTTTATGTTGGAGGAACTGTAGAGAGAGAGGAGGATATCTAGTTTATGTTGGAGGAACTGTAGAGAGAGAGGAGGATATCTAGTTTATGTTGGAGGAACTGTAGAGAGAGGAGGATATCTAGTTTATGTTGGAGGAACTGTAGATAGAGAGGAGGATATCTAGTTTATGTTGGAGGAACTGTAGATAGAGGAGGAGGATATCTTGTTTATGTTGGAGGAACTGTAGAGAGAGAGGAGGATATCTAGTTTATGTTGGAGGAACTGTAGATAGAGAGGAGGATATCTAGTTTATGTTGGAGGAACTGTAGATAGAGGAGGATATCTAGTTTATGTTGGAGGAACTGTAGATAGAGAGGAGGAGGATATCTAGTTTATGTTGGAGGAACTGTAGATAGAGAGGAGGATATCTAGTTTATGTTGGAGGAACTGTAGAGAGGAGGATATCTAGTTTATGTTGGAGGAACTGTAGATAGAGGAGGATATCTAGTTTATGTTGGAGGAACTGTAGATAGAGAGGAGGAGGATATCTAGTTTATGTTGGAGGAACTGTAGATAGAGGAGGATATCTTGTTTATGTTGGAGGAACTGTAGATAGAGAGGAGGATATCTTGTTTATGTTGGAGGAACTGTAGATAGAGAGGAGGATATCTAGTTTATGTTGGAGGAACTGTAGATAGAGAGGAGGATATCTAGTTTATGTTGGAGGAACTGTAGAGAGAGGAGGATATCTTGTTTATGTTGGAGGAACTGTAGATAGAGAGGAGGATATCTAGTTTATGTTGGAGGAACTGTAGAGAGGAGGATATCTAGTTTATGTTGGAGGAACTGTAGAGAGAGGAGGATATCTTGTTTATGTTGGAGGAACTGTAGAGAGGAGGAGGATATCTAGTTTATGTTGGAGGAACTGTAGAGAGGAGGATATCTAGTTTATGTTGGAGGAACTGTAGATAGAGGAGGATATCTTGTTTATGTTGGAGGAACTGTAGATAGAGAGGAGGATATCTTGTTTATGTTGGAGGAACTGTAGATAGAGAGGAGGATATCTAGTTTATGTTGGAGGAACTGTAGATAGAGAGGAGGATATCTAGTTTATGTTGGAGGAACTGTAGAGAGAGGAGGATATCTTGTTTATGTTGGAGGAACTGTAGAGAGGAGGATATCTAGTTTATGTTGGAGGAACTGTAGATTCAGGAGGATATCTTGTTTATGTTGGAGGAACTGTAGAGAGAGAGGAGGAGGATATCTAGTTTATGTTGGAGGAACTGTAGAGAGGAGGATATCTAGTTTATGTTGGAGGAACTGTAGATAGAGGAGGATATCTAGTTTATGTTGGAGGAACTGTAGAGAGAGAGGAGGAGGATATCTAGTTTATGTTGGAGGAACTGTAGAGAGAGAGGAGGATATCTTGTTTATGTTGGAGGAACTGTAGAGAGAGAGGAGGAGGATATCTAGTTTATGTTGGAGGAACTGTAGAGAGGAGGATATCTAGTTTATGTTGGAGGAACTGTAGAGAGGAGGATATCTAGTTTATGTTGGAGGAACTGTAGAGAGAGGAGGATATCTTGTTTATGTTGGAGGAACTGTAGATAGAGGAGGATATCTTGTTTATGTTGGAGGAACTGTAGAGAGAGAGGAGGATATCTAGTTTATGTTGGAGGAACTGTAGAGAGAGAGGAGGATATCTTGTTTATGTTGGAGGAACTGTAGAGAGAGAGGAGGAGGATATCTAGTTTATGTTGGAGGAACTGTAGAGAGGAGGATATCTAGTTTATGTTGGAGGAACTGTAGAGAGGAGGATATCTAGTTTATGTTGGAGGAACTGTAGAGAGAGGAGGATATCTTGTTTATGTTGGAGGAACTGTAGATAGAGGAGGATATCTTGTTTATGTTGGAGGAACTGTAGAGAGAGAGGAGGATATCTAGTTTATGTTGGAGGAACTGCAGAGAGAGAGGAGGATATCTAGTTTATGTTGGAGGAACTGTAGAGAGAGGAGGATATCTAGTTTATGTTGGAGGAACTGTAGATAGAGAGGAGGATATCTAGTTTATGTTGGAGGAACTGTAGATAGAGGAGGAGGATATCTTGTTTATGTTGGAGGAACTGTAGAGAGAGAGGAGGATATCTAGTTTATGTTGGAGGAACTGTAGATAGAGAGGAGGATATCTAGTTTATGTTGGAGGAACTGTAGATAGAGGAGGATATCTAGTTTATGTTGGAGGAACTGTAGATAGAGAGGAGGAGGATATCTAGTTTATGTTGGAGGAACTGTAGATAGAGAGGAGGATATCTAGTTTATGTTGGAGGAACTGTAGAGAGGAGGATATCTAGTTTATGTTGGAGGAACTGTAGATAGAGGAGGATATCTAGTTTATGTTGGAGGAACTGTAGAGAGAGAGGAGGATATCTAGTTTATGTTGGAGGAACTGTAGAGAGAGGAGGATATCTAGTTTATGTTGGAGGAACTGTAGATAGAGAGGAGGATATCTAGTTTATGTTGGAGGAACTGTAGAGAGAGCAGGTTTCTAGTTTATGTTGGAGGAACTGTAGAGAGAGAGGAGGATATCTAGTTTATGTTGGAGGAACTGTAGAGAGAGGAGGATATCTAGTTTATGTTGGAGGAACTGTAGAGAGAGAGGAGGATATCTTGTTTATGTTGGAGGAACATTTAGAGAGAGAGGAGGATATCTTGTTTATGTTGGAGGAACATTTAGAGAGAGAGGAGGATATCTAGTTTATGTTGGAGGAACTGTAGAGAGAGGAGGATATCTAGTTTATGTTGGAGGAACTGTAGAGAGAGAGGAGGATATCTAGTTTATGTTGGAGGAACTGTAGAGAGAGAGGAGGATATCTAGTTTATGTTGGAGGAACTGTAGAGAGAGAGGAGGATATCTAGTTTATGTTGGAGGAACTGTAGAGAGAGGAGGATATCTAGTTTATGTTGGAGGAACTGTAGAGAGAGGAGGAGGATATCTAGTTTATGTTGGAGGAACTGTAGAGAGAGAGGAGGATATCTAGTTTATGTTGGAGGAACTGTAGAGAGAGAGGAGGATATCTAGTTTATGTTGGAGGAACTGTAGAGAGAGAGGAGGAGGATATCTAGTTTATGTTGGTGGAACTGTAGAGAGAGGAGGATATCTAGTTTATGTTGGAGGAACTGTAGAGAGAGAGGAGGATATCTTGTTTATGTTGGAGGAACATTTAGAGAGAGAGGAGGATATCTTGTTTATGTTGGAGGAACTGTAGAGAGGAGGATATCTAGTTTATGTTGGAGGAACTGTAGAGAGAGAGGAGGATATCTTGTTTATGTTGGAGGAACTGTAGAGAGGAGGATATCTAGTTTATGTTGGAGGAACTGTAGAGAGAGAGGAGGATATCTAGTTTATGTTGGAGGAACTGTAGAGAGAGAGGAGGATATCTAGTTTATGTTGGAGGAACTGTAGAGTGCAGGATATCTAGTTTATGTTGGAGGAACTGTAGAGAGAGGAGGATATCTAGTTTATGTTGTAGGAACTGTAGAGGAGGAGGATATCGTGTTTATGTTGGAGGAACTGTAGAGAGGAGGATATCTAGTTTATGTTGGAGGAACTGTAGAGGAGGAGGATATCTAGTTTATGTTGGAGGAACTGTAGAGAGAGAGGAGGATATCTAGTTTATGTTGGAGGAACTGTAGAGAGAGAGGAGGATATCTAGTTTATGTTGGAGGAACTGTAGAGAGGAGGATATCTAGTTTATGTTGGAGGAACTGTAGAGAGAGGAGGATATCTTGTTTATGTTGGAGGAACTGTAGAGAGGAGGAGGATATCTTGTTTCTGTTGGAGGAACTGTAGAGAGAGAGGAGGATATCTAGTTTATGTTGGAGGAACTGTAGAGAGAGGAGGAGGATATCTTGTTTATGTTGGAGGAACTGTACAGAGAGAGGAGGAGGATATCTTGTTTATGTTGGAGGAACTGTAGCGAGAGGAGGAGGATATCTTGTTTATGTTGGAGGAACTGTAGCGAGAGGAGGAGGATATCTAGTTTATGTTGGAGGAACCGTAGAGAGAGAGGAGGATATCTTGTTTATGTTGGAGGAACTGTAGAGAGGAGGAGGATATCTAGTTTATGTTGGAGGAACTGTAGAGAGGAGGATATCTAGTTTATGTTGGAGGAACTGTAGGGAGGAGGAGGATATCTAGTTTATGTTGGAGGAACTGTAGAGAGAGAGGAGGATATCTAGTTTATGTTGGAGGAACTGTAGAGAGAGGAGGATATCTAGTTTATGTTGGAGGAACTGTAGAGAGAGAGGAGGACATCTAGTTTATGTTGGAGGAACTGTAGAGAGGAGGATATCTAGTTTATGTTGGAGGAACTGTAGAGAGGAGGAGGATATCTAGTTTATGTTGGAGGAACTGTAGAGAGAGAGGAGGATATCTAGTTTATGTTGGAGGAACTGTAGAGAGAGTTGAGGATATCTAGTTTATGTTGGAGGAACTGTAGAGAGGAGGATATCTAGTTTATGTTGGAGGAACTGTAGAGAGGAGGAGGATATCTAGTTTATGTTGGAGGAACTGTAGAGAGAGAGGAGGATATCTAGTTTATGTTGGAGGAACTGTAGAGAGAGAGGAGGAGGATATCTAGTTTATGTTGGAGGAACTGTAGAGAGAGGAGGATATCTAGTTTATGTTGGAGGAACTGTAGAGAGGAGGATATCTAGTTTATGTTGGAGGAACTGTAGAGAGGAGGAGGATATCTAGTTTATGTTGGAGGAACTGTAGAGAGAGAGGATGATATCTAGTTTATGTTGGAGGAACTGTAGAGAGAGAGGAGGAGGATATCTAGTTTATGTTGGAGGAACTGTAGAGAGAGGAGGATATCTAGTTTATGTTGGAGGAACTGTAGATAGAGAGGAGGATATCTAGTTCGTGTTGGAGGAACTGTAGAGAGAGAGGAGGATATCTAGTTCATGTTGGAGGAACTGTAGAGAGAGAGGAGGATATCTTGTTTATGTTGGAGGAACTGTAGAGAGGAGGAGGATATCTAGTTTATGTTGGAGGAACTGTAGAGAGGAGGATATCTAGTTCATGTTGGAGGAACTGTAGGGAGGAGGAGGATATCTAGTTTATGTTGTAGGAACTGTAGAGAGAGGAGGATATCTAGTTTATGTTGGAGGAACTATAGAGAGAGAGGAGGATATCTTGTTTATGTCGGAGGAACTGTAGAGAGAGGAGGACATCTAGTTTATGTTGGAGGAACTGTAGAGAGAGGAGGATATCTAGTTTATGTTGGAGGAACTGTAGAGAGAGAGGAGGATATCTAGTTTATGTTGGAGGAACTGTAGAGAGAGAGGAGGATATCTTGTTTATGTTGGAGGAACTGTAGAGAGGAGGAGGATATCTAGTTTATGTTGGAGGAACTGTAGAGAGGAGGATATCTAGTTTATGTTGGAGGAACTGTAGAGAGGAGGAGGATATCTAGTTTATGTTGTAGGAACTGTAGAGAGAGGAGGATATCTAGTTTATGTTGGAGGAACTGTAGAGAGAGAGGAGGATATCTAGTTTATGTTGGAGGAACTGTAGAGAGGAGGATATCTAGTTTATGTTGGAGGAACTGTAGATAGAGGAGGATATCTAGTTTATGTTGGAGGAACTGTAGAGAGAGAGGAGGATATCTTGTTTATGTCGGAGGAACTGTAGAGAGAGGAGGACATCTAGTTTATGTTGGAGGAACTGTAGAGAGAGAGGAGGATATCTAGTTTATGTTGGAGGAACTGTAGAGAGAGGAGGAGGATATCTTGTTTATGTTGGAGGAACTGTAGAGAGGAGGAGGATATCTAGTTTATGTTGGAGGAACTGTAGAGAGGAGGAGGATATCTAGTTTATGTTGGAGGAACTGTAGAGAGAGGAGGAGGATATCTAGTTTATGTTGTAGGAACTGTAGAGAGGAGGATATCTAGTTTATGTTGGAGGAACTGTAGAGAGGAGGATATCTTGTTTATGTTGGAGGAACTGTAGAGAGGAGGATATCTAGTTTATGTTGGAGGAACTGTAGAGAGAGAGGAGGATATCTAGTTTATGTTGGAGGAACTGTAGAGAGAGAGGAGGAGGATATCTAGTTTATGTTGGAGGAACTGTAGAGAGAGGAGGATATCTAGTTTATGTTGGAGGAACTGTAGAGAGGAGGATATCTTGTTTATGTTGGAGGAACTGTAGAGAGGAGGAGGATATCTAGTTTATGTTGGAGGAACTGTAGAGAGAGAGGAGGATATCTAGTTTATGTTGGAGGAACTGTAGAGAGAGAGGAGGAGGATATCTAGTTTATGTTGGAGGAACTGTAGAGAGAGGAGGATATCTAGTTTATGTTGGAGGAACTGTAGAGAGAGAGGAGGATATCTTGTTTATGTCGGAGGAACTGTAGAGAGAGGAGGACATCTAGTTTATGTTGGAGGAACTGTAGAGAGAGGAGGATATCTAGTTTATGTTGGAGGAACTGTAGAGAGAGAGGAGGATATCTAGTTTATGTTGGAGGAACTGTAGAGAGAGAGGAGGATATCTTGTTTATGTTGGAGGAACTGTAGAGAGGAGGAGGATATCTAGTTTATGTTGGAGGAACTGTAGAGAGGAGGATATCTAGTTTATGTTGGAGGAACTGTAGAGAGGAGGAGGATATCTAGTTTATGTTGTAGGAACTGTAGAGAGAGGAGGATATCTAGTTTATGTTGGAGGAACTATAGAGAGAGAGGAGGATATCTTGTTTATGTCGGAGGAACTGTAGAGAGAGGAGGACATCTAGTTTATGTTGGAGGAACTGTAGAGAGAGAGGAGGATATCTAGTTTATGTTGGAGGAACTGTAGAGAGAGGAGGAGGATATCTTGTTTATGTTGGAGGAACTGTAGAGAGGAGGAGGATATCTAGTTTATGTTGGAGGAACTGTAGAGAGGAGGAGGATATCTAGTTTATGTTGGAGGAACTGTAGAGAGAGGAGGAGGATATCTAGTTTATGTTGGAGGAACTGTAGAGAGGAGGATATCTTGTTTATGTTGGAGGAACTGTAGAGAGGAGGATATCTAGTTTATGTTGGAGGAACTGTAGAGAGAGGAGGAGGATATCTAGTTTATGTTGGAGGAACTGTAGAGAGAGAGGAAGATATCTAGTTTATGTTGGAGGAACTGTAGAGAGAGAGGAGGATATCTAGTTTATGTTGGAGGAACTGTAGAGAGAGGAGGATATCTAGTTTATGTTGGAGGAACTGTAGAGAGAGAGGAAGATATCTAGTTTATGTTGGAGGAACTGTAGAGAGAGGAGGATATCTAGTTTATGTTGGAGGAACTGTAGAGAGAGAGGAAGATATCTAGTTTATGTTGGAGGAACTGTAGAGAGAGGAGGATATCTAGTTTATGTTGGAGGAACTGTAGAGAGAGAGGAGGATATCTAGTTTATGTTGGAGGAACTGTAGAGAGAGGAGGATATCTTGTTTATGTTGGAGGAACTGTAGAGAGAGGAGGATATCTAGTTTATGTTGGAGGAACTGTAGAGAGGAGGAGGATATCTAGTTTATGTTGGAGGAACTGTAGAGAGAGAGGAAGATATCTAGTTTATGTTGGAGGAACTGTAGAGAGAGAGGAAGATATCTTGTCTTGAGTGTTTTGTACAGCTGCACAGGTAGTCCTCTTGGATTCCCTCACCGCTCCATGAAGACCACACAGTCCGTGACGGCAGAGTACAGGCTCAACCTGAAACACTGTTCCGAGCTCAGAGGGAGAGGGCTTCCGCCTGCCTGCTACTAAAGTGTTATTTATAGGTAAAGGTAAAGTCTGCTCTTTCATTTACCTCAACCTTCTCGTGGCCTCAAGTGCCTTTTAAGCCCGTATGGTTGCCATAGATACTTTCAGACATCTTTTCCATGTCATCTGGTTGAAGCCACAGTCAGTGCTGGAAAAAAAAACAAGAAATCAGAGTTTAGCCAATTGAAGTTTATAAACTTCTGCAAAAAGAGTGCGTTTACAATTGAGTTGCAACATAAGTCAATTTCCTCTGTTTTTTGTTGTTGTTGAATACAAATGTTCCTGATCCTCTGTCAGCGTTTTGTGAAACGTCTTTTCCTCTGAAGACTGTTCATGTTGTGCTGCTGTTTGATTGATGCAGAATAAAGGGCCCCGTCACAAACGGCACCCTATAGTATAGTACACTCCTTTTGATTGGTGCAGAATAAAGGGCCCGTCACAAACGGCACCCTATAGTATAGTGCACTCCTTTTGATAAAGAATAAGTGAGTGTTTTCCCTCGTGCCAAGCAGAGAGCTGTATTTCCTGGGAGGGTGTAGAGACGTTAACGTCTAGACGTTAATACTCTCCTTCTGTCAGAGCAGCACGGCACCGAGCTCAGGAGGAAATCACTGACGAAGACGAAGACGGTTCGGCTCTTCCTCCCAAGCTTTACTCCATGGCTGGTCCGGTAGGTCGATGGCAGGTCCGGTAGGTCGATGGCTGGTCCGGTAGGTCGATGGCTGGTCCGGTAGGTCGATGGCTGGTCCGGTAGGTCGATGGCAGGTCCGGTAGGTCGATGGCAGGTCCGGTAGGTCGATGGCAGGTCCGGTAGGTCGATGGCAGGTCCGGTAGGTCGATGGCAGGTCCGGTAGGTCGATGGCTGGTCCGGTAGGTCGATGGCTGGTCCGGTAGGTCGATGGCTGGTCCGGTAGGTCGATGGCAGGTCCGGTAGGTCGATGGCAGGTCCGGTAGGTCGATGGCAGGTCCGGTAGGTCGATGGCAGGTCCGGTAGGTCGATGGCTGGTCCGGTAGGTCGATGGCAGGTCCGTTAGGTCGATGGCAGGTCCGTTAGGTCGATGGCAGGTCCGTTAGGTCGATGGCAGGTCCGTTAGGTCGATGGCAGGTCCGTTAGGTCGATGGCAGGTCCGTTAGGTCGATGGCAGGTCCGGTATATCGATGGCAGGTCCGGTAGGTCGATGGCTGTTCCGGAAGGTCGATGGCAGGTCCGTTAGGTCGATGTCTGGTCCGGTATATCGATGGCAGGTCCGGTATATCGATGGCAGGTCCGTTAGGTCGATGGCAGGTCCGTTAGGTCGATGTCTGGTCCGGTATGTCGATGGCAGGTCCGGTAGGTCGATGGCTGTTCCGGAAGGTCGATGGCTGGTCCGGTAGGTCGATGGCAGGTCCGGTAGGTCGATGGCAGGTCCGGTAGGTCGATGGCAGGTCCGGTAGGTCGATGGCCGGTCCGGTAGGTCGATGGCCGGTCCGGTAGGTCGATGGCAGGTCCGGTAGGTCGATGGCAGGTCCGGTAGGTCGATGGCAGGTCCGGTAGGTCGATGGCTGGTCCGGTAGGTCGATGGCAGGTCCGTTAGGTCGATGTCTGGTCCGGTATGTTGATGGCAGGTCCGGTAGGTCGATGGCTGGTCCGGTAGGTCGATCGCAGGTCCGGTAGGTCGATGTCTGGTCCGGTAGGTCGATGGCAGGTCCGGTAGGTCGATGGCAGGGCGCCGGCTGTCCCTCGCGGCGCACCGGCCTGGCTGCATCGTAGCGTTGCTGTAGCCTCTAATAGCTGTGATGGGCGTGTCCCCAGTGTCTGTAGTGGCAGGGGACGCAACACACACACTACCAGTCTAAAGTTTTAGAACATCTACTTATTCAAGGGTTTTTCTTTATTTTTACTATTTTCTACATTGTAGAATAATAGTGAAGACATTAAAACTATGAAATAACACATATGGAATCATTTAGTAACCAAAAAAAGTATTAAACAAATCAAAATATATTTTTTATTTGAGATTCTTCCAAGTAGCCAGCCTTTGTCTTGATGACAGCTTTGCACACTCTTGGCCTTCTCTCAACCAACTTCATGAGGTAGTCACATGGAATGCATTTGAATTAACAGGTGTGCCTTCTTAAAAGTTAATTTGTGGAATTTTTTTCCTTCTTGCAGTTTTTTTTTACAATCGCTAAGGACCCATTTCTAATAATTAAAAAAAAAAATTTAACGAGGCAATTCAGTTAACCTGTCTAGGATGAGGGTGCCGCTAGCGACACTCCCCCCCCACCCCCACTGAAAAACCAGTGGCGCGAAATTCAATTATTATTTTTTTTTTAATATTTAACTTTCACACATTAAAGTCCAATACAGCTAATGAAAGACACAGATCTTGTGAATCCAGCCAACATGTCCGATTTTTAAAATGTTTTACAGGGAAGACACAATATGTAAAGATGTACATCTATTACCTAAAAACACATTAGCATAATCCACCATCTTTTATTTGTCCACCAACACCAGTAGCTATCACCAATTCGGCTAAACTAAGATATTTATAGCCCCTAACCAAGAAAAAAACTCATCAGATGACAGTCTGATAACATATTTATGGTATGGGATAGGTTTTGTTAGAAAAATGTGCATATTTCAGGTAGATGGCATAGGTTACAATTGCACCCACCGTCACAAATGGACTAGAATAACTACATAGAGCAACGTGTTTACCTAATTACTAATCATCAAACATTTCGTAAAAATACACAGCATACACTAATCGAAAGACACAGATCCTGTGAATACAGACAATATTTCAGATTTTCTAAGTGTCTTACAGCGAAAACACAATAAATCGTTATATTAGCATAGCACATAGCACATAGCAGCCCAGCATTGATTCTAGCCAAAGTGAGCGATAACGTCAACATCGCCAAAATATATTAATTTTTTCACTAACCTTCTCAGAATTCTTCAGATGACACTCCTGTAACATCATATTACACAATCCATATAGAGTTTGATCGAAAATGTGCATATTTAGCTACCAAAATCATGGTTAGACAATGTGAAATGTAGCCCAGCTGGTGAGAAAATGTCCGTGCGCCATATTAGACAGTGATCTACTCTTATACATAAATACTCATAAACGTGACTAAAAAATATAGGGTGGACAGGGATTGATAGACAATTTAATTCTTAATACAATCGCGGAATTACATTTTTTAAATTATCCTTACTTTTCAATACAGTTTGCGCCAAGCGAAGCTACGTCAAAAAACATGGCGTCCTAAGCCACTAACATTTTTCGACAGAAACACGATTTATCATAATAAAAATGTCCTACTTTGAGCTGTTCTTCCATCAGTATCTTGGGCAAAGGATCCTTTCTTGGGTCTAATCGTCTTTTGGTGGAAAGCTGTCCTCTTGCCATGTGGAAATGCCAACTGCATTCGGGATGAACTGGAAGCATGCCCAGCAATTCACAGCGTTTCAGAAATAAATGTCCCAAAATCGCACTAAACGGATATAAATTGCTATAAAACGCTTTAAATTAACTACCTTATGATGTTTTTAACTCCCATAACGAGTAGAAACATGACCAGAGTAATATTACTCCCTCCACTAATGCTTGGAACAAGTGCGGGTCGATGTCCTCCAGGCGCATTACGCAGCAAGAAAAGAGTTCCTAGCTACAGGGTTTTTTAATTTGTAGTGCCTGTGAACGCGCAATCGACCCCATTCAAATCGTCATCACGTAAAGGCATCCAGGGGAAGACGTAAGCAGTGTCCGTATACTCATAGCAATAACTGTGGCCTTTTAACTGACTCCAGATCAGGGGCCAACATTTCTGAAATCTGACTCCATGTCAGGGAAATTGCTGTAGAATGGGTTCTGTTCCACTTAGAGACAAAATTTCAACTCCTATAGAAACTATAGACTGTTTTCTATCCAATAATAATAATAATATGCATATTGTACGATCAAGAATTTTGTGGGAAGCCGTTTCAAAAATTACACGATTAGCATAAATAGTGACATTAGCGCCCCCATCCTCAACAGGTTAAGAACAAATTCTTATTTACAATGACGGCCTACTAAGGAACAGTGGGTTAACTGCCTTGTTCAGGAGCAGAACGACAGAGTTTTACCTCGTCAGCTCGGGGATTTGATCCAGCAACCTTTCGGTGACTGGCCCAACACTCTATCCACAAGGCTACCGGCCTCCCCAACACTTAAGTCACTTTTTCAAAAACTCTTCACACAGTTCTCCTAACTAATTTTCAGCTTGGTCACGGCAGTTCATTTCACATCCAAAATGCACTTAAACTACCCAAAACACTTCATACACGTCTCAGATCAGCTCGTTCTTCCATAACACTAGAAATGGTTGTCACCCAACAAGCCCACGTTGTCACTCATAAAACAGTGACGTAAACAACACTAACAACAGGTAGCATTACACAATGTTGTCTTCTGTAAAAATGTCTTTTCAAAACAAGAATGACACCTCTCTACTGTTTTAGTATTCACATATGTTACAGGAATGAATCAGACAAGATGCAATATGCTTCAATATGTTTTATGTCATTTATTTTGGCATTAAGTGATTCCAAAAATACAAGCATTTAGATATATACACCATCTACCGATACAGAGACAGTAGCAATGCTAGTCGACCCTGTCTTCTGCACTTGGCCACAGGTTCTCATTCACATCACATCTTATGTCATCTTTTGGGCAACACACCTAGGAAAGAATCGATTGGCATCCCTGGTCCATCCCTGGAAAATCTTCTGCAGATACGTCCAGGCATCCAGCATTCATTGCGTCCAGGAGGGACATTTGATCATGTGGATGGTGGATATTAAACCTTCCACCTCCACAAGGAAAATGAATTCCTCTATGGGGTTGAGGAATGGAGAGTAAGGTGGGAGGAAAAGTGACACCATCCTGGGATGGGCTGCAAACCGCTCTGTGACGGCACGGGAGTGGTGAAATGCCACGTTGTCCCCATACATTTACAAACGTTGGGCGATGTCGCCTCACTGCAACCCTTTCCTCACCCGGCACAACCCTTCCATAGAGGTCATCCGGGAATGAAATGAGACGCTCGGTGTTGTATGGCCCAATTAGCGGTTTGTGTAACAGCAATCCAACAGAGGATTGGACACGTTGTGATGTTGGCACCCCTCTGGCCCGGGACATCCACTGTGGCTCTTTAACCAATCCCATTCCTTCCTCGCCGCTGTGTTTCGGCCAAGTTGAAACCAGCCTCGTCCACAAAAGATGAATATGTGACATGCTGATGGTAATATAAATGTGTTGACATGGTGATGGAGGCTGATGTTATTATTATAGACCTGAGTGGTCTGTTGTCATGGTGATGGAGGCTGATGTTATTATTATAGACCTGAGTGGTCTGTTGACATGGTGATGGAGGGAGGCTGATGTTATCATTATAGACCTGAGTGGTCTGTTGTCATGGTGATGGAGGCTGATGTTATCATTATAGACCTGAGTGGTCTGTTGACATGGTGATGGAGGCTGATGTTATTATTATAGACCTGAGTGGTCTGTTGTCATGGTGATGGAGGCTGATGTTATTATTATAGACCTGAGTGGTCTGTTGACATGGTGATGGAGGGAGGCTGATGTTATCATTATAGACCTGAGTGGTCTGTTGTCATGGTGATGGAGGCTGATGTTATTATTATAGACCTGAGTGGTCTGTTGACATGGTGAGGGAGGCTGATGTTATTATTATAGACCTGAGTGGTCTGTTGTCATGGTGATGGAGGCTGATGTTATTATTATAGACCTGAGTGGTCTGTTGTCATGGTGATGGAGGCTGATGTTATTATTATAGACCTGAGTGGTCTGTTGTCATGGTGATGGAGGCTGATGTTATCATTATAGACCTGAGTGGTCTGTTGTCATGGTGATGGAGGCTGATGTTATCATTATAGACCTGAGTGGTCTGTTGTCATGGTGATGGAGGCTGATGTTATCATTATAGACCTGAGTGGTCTGTTGTCATGGTGATGGAGGCTGATGTTATTATTATAGACCTGAGTGGTCTGTTGTCATGGTGATGGAGGCTGATGTTATCATTATAGACCTGAGTGGTCTGTTGTCATGGTGATGGAGGCTGATGTTATCATTATAGACCTGAGTGGTCTGTTGTCATGGTGATGGAGGCTGATGTTATCATTATAGACCTGAGTGGTCTGTTGACATGGTGATGGAGGCTGATGTTATTATTATAGACCTGAGTGGTCTGTTGACATGGTGATGGAGGCTGATGTTATCATTATAGACCTGAGTGGTCTGTTGTCATGGTGATGGAGGCTGATGTTATCATTATAGACCTGAGTGGTCTGTTGTCATGGTGATGGAGGCTGATGTTATCATTATAGACCTGAGTGGTCTGTTGACATGGTGATGGAGGCTGATGTTATTATTATAGACCTGAGTGGTCTGTTGACATGGTGATGGAGGCTGATGTTATCATTATAGACCTGAGTGGTCTGTTGACATGGTGATGGAGGCTGATGTTATCATTATAGACCTGAGTGGTCTGTTGACATGGTGATGGAGGCTGATGTTATCATTATAGACCTGAGTGGTCTGTTGACATGGTGATGGAGGCTGATGTTATCATTATAGACCTGAGTGGTCTGTTGACATGGTGATGGAGGCTGATGTTATCATTATAGACCTGAGTGGTCGGTTGACATGGTGATGGAGGCTGATGTTATCATTATAGACCTGAGTGGTCTGTTGTCATGGTGATGGAGGCTGATGTTATCATTATAGACCTGAGTGGTCTGTTGACATGGTGATGGAGGCTGATGTTATCATTATAGACCTGAGTGGTCTGTTGACATGGTGATGGAGGCTGATGTTATCATTATAGACCTGAGTGGTCTGTTGTCATGGTGATGGAGGCTGATGTTATCATTATAGACCTGAGTGGTCTGTTGACATGGTGATGGAGGCTGATGTTATCATTATAGACCTGAGTGGTCTGTTGTCATGGTGATGGAGGCTGATGTTATCATTATAGACCTGAGTGGTCTGTTGTCATGGTGATGGAGGCTGATGTTATCATTATAGACCTGAGTGGTCTGTTGACATGGTGATGGAGGGAGGCTGATGTTATCATTATAGACCTGAGTGGTCGGTTGACATGGTGTTTGAGGCTGATGTTATCATTATAGACCTGAGTGGTCTGTTGACATGGTGATGGAGGGAGGCTGATGTTATCATTATAGACCTGAGTGGTCTGTTGTCATGGTGATGGAGGCTGATGTTATTATTATAGACCTGAGTGGTCTGTTGTCATGGTGATGGAGGCTGATGTTATCATTATAGACCTGAGTGGTCTGTTGTCATGGTGATGGAGGCTGATGTTATCATTATAGACCTGAGTGGTCTGTTGTCATGGTGATGGAGGCTGATGTTATTATTATAGACCTGAGTGGTCTGTTGTCATGGTGATGGAGGCTGATGTTATCATTATAGACCTGAGTGGTCTGTTGTCATGGTGATGGAGGCTGATGTTATCATTATAGACCTGAGTGGTCTGTTGTCATGGTGATGGAGGCTGATGTTATCATTATAGACCTGAGTGGTCTGTTGACATGGTGATGGAGGCTGATGTTATTATTATAGACCTGAGTGGTCTGTTGACATGGTGATGGAGGCTGATGTTATCATTATAGACCTGAGTGGTCTGTTGTCATGGTGATGGAGGCTGATGTTATCATTATAGACCTGAGTGGTCTGTTGTCATGGTGATGGAGGCTGATGTTATCATTATAGACCTGAGTGGTCGGTTGTCATGGTGATGGAGGCTGATGTTATTATTATAGACCTGAGTGGTCTGTTGACATGGTGATGGAGGCTGATGTTATTATTATAGACCTGAGTGGTCTGTTGACATGGTGATGGAGGCTGATGTTATCATTATAGACCTGAGTGGTCTGTTGACATGGTGATGGAGGCTGATGTTATCATTATAGACCTGAGTGGTCTGTTGACATGGTGATGGAGGCTGATGTTATCATTATAGACCTGAGTGGTCGGTTGACATGGTGATGGAGGCTGATGTTATCATTATAGACCTGAGTGGTCTGTTGTCATGGTGATGGAGGCTGATGTTATCATTATAGACCTGAGTGGTCTGTTGACATGGTGATGGAGGCTGATGTTATCATTATAGACCTGAGTGGTCTGTTGACATGGTGATGGAGGCTGATGTTATCATTATAGACCTGAGTGGTCTGTTGTCATGGTGATGGAGGCTGATGTTATCATTATAGACCTGAGTGGTCTGTTGACATGGTGATGGAGGCTGATGTTATCATTATAGACCTGAGTGGTCTGTTGTCATGGTGATGGAGGCTGATGTTATCATTATAGACCTGAGTGGTCTGTTGTCATGGTGATGGAGGCTGATGTTATCATTATAGACCTGAGTGGTCTGTTGACATGGTGATGGAGGGAGGCTGATGTTATCATTATAGACCTGAGTGGTCGGTTGACATGGTGTTTGAGGCTGATGTTATCATTATAGACCTGAGTGGTCTGTTGACATGGTGATGGAGGGAGGCTGATGTTATCATTATAGACCTGAGTGGTCTGTTGTCATGGTGATGGAGGCTGATGTTATCATTATAGACCTGAGTGGTCTGTTGACATGGTGATGGAGGGAGGCTGATGTTATCATTATAGACCTGAGTGGTCTGTTGTCATGGTGATGGAGGCTGATGTTATCATTATAGACCTGAGTGGTCTGTTGACATGGTGATGGAGGCTGATGTTATCATTATAGACCTGAGTGGTCTGTTGTCATGGTGATGGAGGCTGATGTTATTATTATAGACCTGAGTGGTCTGTTGTCATGGTGATGGAGGCTGATGTTATCATTATAGACCTGAGTGGTCTGTTGACATGGTGATGGAGGCTGATGTTATCATTGTAGACCTGAGTGGTCTGTTGTCATGGTGATGGAGGCTGATGTTATCATTATAGACCTGAGTGGTCTGTTGACATGGTGATGGAGGCTGATGTTATCATTATAGACCTGAGTGGTCTGTTGTCATGGTGATGGAGGCTGATGTTATCATTATAGACCTGAGTGGTCTGTTGTCATGGTGATGGAGGCTGATGTTATCATTATAGACCTGAGTGGTCTGTTGACATGGTGATGGAGGGAGGCTGATGTTATCATTATAGACCTGAGTGGTCTGTTGTCATGGTGATGGAGGCTGATGTTATCATTATAGACCTGAGTGGTCTGTTGTCATGGTGTTTGAGGCTGATGTTATCATTATAGACCTGAGTGGTCTGTTGTCATGGTGATGGAGGCTGATGTTATCATTATAGACCTGAGTGGTCTGTTGTCATGGTGTTTGAGGCTGATGTTATCATTATAGACCTGAGTGGTCTGTTGACATGGTGATGGAGGGAGGCTGATGTTATCATTATAGACCTGAGTGGTCTGTTGTCATGGTGATGGAGGCTGATGTTATCATTATAGACCTGAGTGGTCTGTTGACATGGTGATGGAGGCTGATGTTATCATTATAGACCTGAGTGGTCGGTTGACATGGTGATGGAGGTTGATGTTATCATTATAGACCTGAGTGGTCTGTTGTCATGGTGATGGAGGCTAATGTTATCATTATAGACCTGAGTGGTCTGTTGTCATGGTGTTTGAGGCTGATGTTATCATTATAGACCTGGGTGGTCTGTTGACATGGTAATGGAGGGAGGCTGATGTTATCATTATAGACCTGAGTGGTCTGTTGACATGGTGATGGAGGGAGGCTGATATTATCATTATAGACCTGAGTGGTCTGTTGTCATGGTGATGGAGGCTGATGTTATCATTATAGACCTGAGTGGTCTGTTGTGATGGAGGCTGATGTTATCATTATAGACCTGAGTGGTCTGTTGTCATGGTGATGGAGGGAGGCTGATGTTATCATTATAGACCTGAGTGGTCTGTTGTCATGGTGATGGAGGCTGATGTTATTATTATAGACCTGAGTGGTCTGTTGTCATGGTGATGGAGGCTGATGTTATCATTATAGACCTGAGTGGTCTGTTGACATGGTGATGGAGGCTGATGTTATCATTATAGACCTGAGTGGTCTGTTGACATGGTGATGGAGGCTGATGTTATCATCATAGACCTCAGTGGTCTGTTGTCATGGTGATGGAGGCTGATGTTATCATTGTAGACCTGAGTGGTCTGTTGACATGGTGATGGAGGCTGATGTTATCATTATAGACCTGAGTGGTCTGCTATCACAAGTTTTACAAACACCCATATGACCTGCCACATCACCATGTGAAGTTTGCAACACTTTATTTCGCAAAGTAGTAGGTACAACTATTTGAAAGACTGGTTCTCCTAAACCCTTATCATAGTGTGGAACCCATTTCCTGACCAACAGCCCATCAAGAAGAAAATAACACTGAGCACTATTCCTCACCACTGAATCAGGAACCACTTTATCAAACAGATCAGCCAAAGTAGTATCGGCTTTTTGCTCAGCCATCAATGAATCTCTAGAACTAGTCAACTGTTCTGTCTGGAGTTTGATTGGCAACTCAAGACTTTCTGGCTTACTCTTAATCTCCTTACGAGAGGCTGCGCGGCTAACCGCACAAACTGGAAATACCTCAGGAGACACACAGTTCTGATCCGGAGATTCCCTTGCAGGGGACACTGAAGGTTGCTTCTTACAGATGTTTAATTTGCCATCTGCCCACACCTTACTACCTGCCAAGTCATTCCCCAAAATCATGTGGACTCCCTCTACTGGCAACTGAGGTCTAACCCCAACATCTACATCACCCTCTACCAGACCACATTTTAGGGTAACTTCATGTAAAGGACAAGAGAATGGAACTAAACCCATACCACATACCATTACACAACAGCCAGTATCAGACTCTTTAGAGAACGGCAAAACAGATTCCAGAATAAAAGAATCTAAAGCTCCAGTGTCTCTTAGGATCTTGATTTTAACATTCTGGTTGCCATCTACCAGGGACACTACACCATCTGAAATAAAGGCTGAAAAATCACAGCGGGAAAACTGAGAATCGAACTCAACTAGTGGCTGAAACAGCTCACCCTGGTGGTCAGAAGCTGTAACAGGAGCTGCCATCATAGCAGGTTTAGCTTGACCTGACTGTTTTGAATGAAGCCGAGGACAATCTTTCTTCCAATGTCCTTCAACTAAACAGTAGCGACAAGTATTAACATTAACCGGTGCTTTAAGTCCTCCAGACCCAAACTTCTGCTGAGGCCTTTGGAAAGAATCTCCAAAAAAAGGTGACCTCCTATTCCTAGGAGTAAAGTTATTTTCATGGTACATGTCACTGTTTGACTCAAAATGGCTTTTATGTGTTAGCCTGTACTCATCTGCAAGGATTGCTGCATCACTTGGAGACTTAACTTTACGTTCATTCATGTATGTAGCAACCTGGTCAGACACAGAATTTTTGAACTGTTCTAACACAATCAAATTAGACAGACCCTCAAAAGTACTAACTTCAGAAGCTGTACACCAACGATTAAATGCAGAAGTCAAATCACAAACAAACTCAGAATAGGTTTGTGAATCTAACTTTTTCCTGTAACGAAAACGTTGACGATATGCCTCTGGCACAAGCTCGTAGACCTTCAGAACTGCTGATTTAACTTTAGCATAAACTTTACTGTCAGCTACACTCAGTGCTGCAAAAGCCTCACGTGCTTTACCTGTAAGTACACATTGCAACAACATAGTCATGTCCAAATCTGACCAAGCTCTAGCTTCCGCAATACGCTCAAATAAAGTATATGTCTGGATCTGACTCATCAAATTTAGGCAACAAACGAAGATTCTGTGAAAACATCAAACTGTGGTAGTCTTTCCGGTCTATTAGCATTTCTCAATCGCTCTATCTCTAATTGCATTTGCAACAGTTCACACTGCTGCTCAAAAGGGCTAGACTGAAAACTTGCACCCTCACTACTAGCAGACTGACCGCCAAAAACACCCATTTCCCTAAGACCCTGCTTTAAGCTAGTTTTAACAGTCTCTTTAATTTTTTTATCAACAATCTCAATCTGATAATGTTCAGCAAATTCAATTAACTGCTCCTTAGTACACAACTCTAAGGCTACCTCTGAAGGAGCTTGAACAAAACTACACAAAATGGAAGACATTTTCCTCAACCAATACAACTATTACAAATGCTCAAAAAAACACAACTCACCTGCTGTCAATCTGGGTTCAAGGACAGGAGCCACACCCCACTATCCTCCAAAAACTACTAACTAACTGGCCCTGGTCTTCGTGCAGTCACATGTGGTGGGGTTTTATGCACACAAAACCAGTGGAGTGGAAAAGACAACCAGAAACTGGCGGCCCTCCCATAACCACGGAGGTGCTCCCGAGCCGATGTAGGGGAAAAGGGAAAGGGATGCTCTACCCACGTTCACTGCCACCTAAAACAAAAACACCACAAGCCTCCTATTGACACTTGCTGATATGCCTGAACAGGAGAGGACTCCCACCTGAACAAAACCCAGAAAAACACAAAGTGAATTGCTTAGCTACCAAACTAACTGAACCAAAAGAACACATGGCTCTCAACTCTCTCTTAAACAAAAATTGGCCCAACCAAAACATCCACTCAAACAAAAAAAATTGTCAATCTGAACTAAACTAACCCAAGTTAACTACTATCCCGGACGAGTCCCCACTTGTCACAAGCCGGCTCATAGCCTGTGACAAGAATGAGGGGAAACTACCAACAGGTATAGGCCAATTCAAAAGTGTTCTTTATTATTAAACAAACTATGAACTTAAACTAAGAAATAGGAATGAGGTGTGGATGTATCATAATGTAAGGTGTATGTAAAGTGCATGGGTGCGTGAATATGTGTGTGTGAACATGACTGAGTGAAAACTATGCAAAACTAAAAAGGAACAAACAAATCATGAGCATACCTGGAGGAGCAGAGAGGGAGAGAGAAAAAAGTGATTAGTGACAGTTTTATACCCTGAGCCCAGGTGACTCCAATCACTAACGACCCTCCTCTGCCTGCAGGAGGAACCACCCCCTGCACTGCAGAGGAGGAGCCGTGACAGACCTGAGTGGTCTGTTGTCATGGTGATGGAGGCTGATGTTATCATTATAGACCTGAGTGGTCTGTTGACATGGTGATGGAGGCTGATGTTATCATTATAGACCTGAGTGGTCTGTTGTCATGGTGATGGAGGGAGGCTGATATTATCATTATAGACCTGAGTGGTCTGTTGACATGGTGATGGAGGCTGATGTTATCATTATAGACCTGAGTGGTCTGTTGTCATGGTGATGGAGGGAGGCTGATGTTATCATTATAGACCTGAGTGGTCTGTTGTCATGGTGATGGAGGGAGGCTGATGTTATCATTATAGACCTGAGTGGTCTGTTGTCATGGTGATGGAGGCTGATGTTATCATTATAGACCTGGGTGGTCTGTTGTCATGGTAATGGAGGGAGGCTGATGTTATCATTATAGACCTCAGTGGTCTGTTGACATGGTGATGGAGGGAGGCTGATGTTATCATTATAGACCTGAGTGGTCTGTTGACATGGTGATGGAGGGAGGCTGATATTATCATTATAGACCTGAGTGGTCTGTTGTCATGGTGATGGAGGCTGATGTTATCATTATAGACCTGAGTGGTCTGTTGTCATGGTGATGGAGGCTGATGTTATCATTATAGACCTGAGTGGTCTGTTGACATGGTGATGGAGGCTGATGTTATCATCATAGACCTCAGTGGTCTGTTGTCATGGTGATGGAGGCTGATGTTATCATTGTAGACCTGAGTGGTCTGTTGTCATGGTGATGGAGGCTGATGTTATCATTATAGACCTGAGTGGTCTGTTGTCATGGTGATGGAGGCTGATGTTATCATTATAGACCTGAGTGGTCTGTTGTCATGGTGATGGAGGGAGGCTGATATTATCATTATAGACCTGAGTGGTCTGTTGTCATGGTGATGGAGGGAGGCTGATGTTATCATTATAGACCTGAGTGGTCTGTTGTCATGGTGATGGAGGCTGATGTTATCATTATAGACCTGGGTGGTCTGTTGTCATGGTAATGGAGGGAGGCTGATGTTATCATTATAGACCTCAGTGGTCTGTTGACATGGTGATGGAGGGAGGCTGATGTTATCATTATAGACCTGAGTGGTCTGTTGACATGGTGATGGAGGGAGGCTGATATTATCATTATAGACCTGAGTGGTCTGTTGTCATGGTGATGGAGGCTGATGTTATCATTATAGACCTGAGTGGTCTGTTGTCATGGTGATGGAGGCTGATGTTATCATTATAGACCTGAGTGGTCTGTTGACATGGTGATGGAGGCTGATGTTATCATCATAGACCTCAGTGGTCTGTTGTCATGGTGATGGAGGCTGATGTTATCATTGTAGACCTGAGTGGTCTGTTGTCATGGTGATGGAGGCTGATGTTATCATTATAGACCTGAGTGGTCTGTTGTCATGGTGATGGAGGCTGATGTTATCATTATAGACCTGAGTGGTCTGTTGTCATGGTGATGGAGGCTGATGTTATCATTATAGACCTGAGTGGTCTGTTGTCGTGGTGATGGAGGCTGATGTTATCATTACAGACCTGAGTGGTCTGTTGTCATGGTGATGGAGGCTAATGTTATCATTATAGACCTGAGTGGTCTGTTGACATGGTGATGGAGGGAGGTTGATGTTATCATTGTAGACCTGAGTGGTCTGTTGTCATGGTGATGGAGGCTGATGTTATCATTATAGACCTGAGTGGTCTGTTGTCATGGTGATGGAGGCTGATGTTATCATTATAGACCTGAGTGGTCTGTTGTCATGGTGATGGAGGCTGATGTTATCATTATAGACCTGAGTGGTCTGTTGTCGTGGTGATGGAGGCTGATGTTATCATTACAGACCTGAGTGGTCTGTTGTCATGGTGATGGAGGCTAATGTTATCATTATAGACCTGAGTGGTCTGTTGTGATGGAGGCTGAGGTTATCATTATAGACCTGAGTGGTCTGTTGTCATGGTGATGGAGGCTGATGTTATCATTATAGACCTGAGTGGTCTGTTGTCATGGTGATGGAGGCTGATGTTATCATTATAGACCTGAGTGGTCTGTTGTCATGGTGTTTGAGGCTGAGGTTATCATTATAGACCTGAGTGGTCTGTTGACATGGTGATGGAGGGAGGTTGATGTTATCATTATAGACCTGAGTGGTCTGTTGTCATGGTGTTTGAGGCTGATGTTATCATTATAGACCTGAGTGGTCTGTTGTCATGGTGTTTGAGGCTGAGGTTATCATTATAGACCTGAGTGGTCTGTTGACATGGTGATGGAGGGAGGCTGATATTATCATTATAGACCTGAGTGGTCGGTTGTCATGGTGATGGAGGCTGATGTTATCATTATAGACCTGAGTGGTCTGTTGTCATGGTGATGGAGGGAGTCTGATGTTATCATTATAGACCTGAGTGGTCTGTTGTCATGGTGATGGAGGCTGATGTTATCATTATAGACCTGAGTGGTCTGTTGTCATGGTGATGGAGGCTGATGTTATCATTATAGACCTGAGTGGTCTGTTGTCATGGTGATGGAGGCTGATGTTATCATTATAGACCTGAGTGGTCTGTTGTCATGGTGATGGAGGCTGATGTTATCATTATAGACCTGAGTGGTCTGTTGTCGTGGTGATGGAGGCTGATGTTATCATTACAGACCTGAGTGGTCTGTTGTCATGGTGATGGAGGCTAATGTTATCATTATAGACCTGAGTGGTCTGTTGACATGGTGATGGAGGGAGGTTGATGTTATCATTATAGACCTGAGTGGTCTGTTGTCATGGTGTTTGAGGCTGATGTTATCATTATAGACCTGAGTGGTCTGTTGTCATGGTGTTTGAGGCTGAGGTTATCATTATAGACCTGAGTGGTCTGTTGACATGGTGATGGAGGCTGATGTTATCATTATAGACCTGAGTGGTCTGTTGTCATGGTGATAGAGGCTGATGTTATCATTATAGACCTGAGTGGTCTGTTGTCATGGTGATGGAGGCTGATGTTATCATTATAGACCTGAGTGGTCTGTTGTCATGGTGATGGAGGGAGTCTGATGTTATCATTATAGACCTGAGTGGTCTGTTGTCATGGTGATGGAGGCTGATGTTATCATTATAGACCTGAGTGGTCTGTTGACATGGTGATGGAGGCTGATGTTATCATTATAGACCTGGGTGGTCTGTTGTCATGGTAATGGAGGGAGGCTGATGTTATCATTATAGACCTCAGTGGTCTGTTGACATGGTGATGGAGGGAGGCTGATGTTATCATTATAGACCTGAGTGGTCTGTTGACATGGTGATGGAGGGAGGCTGATATTATCATTATAGACCTGAGTGGTCTGTTGTCATGGTGATGGAGGCTGATGTTATCATTATAGACCTGAGTGGTCTGTTGTCATGGTGATGGAGGCTGATGTTATCATTATAGACCTGAGTGGTCTGTTGACATGGTGATGGAGGCTGATGTTATCATCATAGACCTCAGTGGTCTGTTGTCATGGTGATGGAGGTTGATGTTATCATTATAGACCTGAGTGGTCTGTTGACATGGTGATGGAGGCTGATGTTATCATTATAGACCTGAGTGGTCTGTTGTCATGGTGATGGAGGCTGATGTTATCATTATAGACCTGGGTGGTCTGTTGTCATGGTAATGGAGGGAGGCTGATGTTATCATTATAGACCTCAGTGGTCTGTTGACATGGTGATGGAGGGAGGCTGATGTTATCATTATAGACCTGAGTGGTCTGTTGACATGGTGATGGAGGGAGGCTGATATTATCATTATAGACCTGAGTGGTCTGTTGTCATGGTGATGGAGGCTGATGTTATCATTATAGACCTGAGTGGTCTGTTGTCATGGTGATGGAGGCTGATGTTATCATTATAGACCTGAGTGGTCTGTTGACATGGTGATGGAGGCTGATGTTATCATCATAGACCTCAGTGGTCTGTTGTCATGGTGATGGAGGCTGATGTTATCATTGTAGACCTGAGTGGTCTGTTGTCATGGTGATGGAGGCTGATTTTATCATTATAGACCTGAGTGGTCTGTTGTCATGGTGATGGAGGCTGATGTTATCATTATAGACCTGAGTGGTCTGTTGTCATGGTGATGGAGGGAGGCTGATATTATCATTATAGACCTGAGTGGTCTGTTGTCATGGTGATGGAGGGAGGCTGATGTTATCATTATAGACCTGAGTGGTCTGTTGTCATGGTGATGGAGGCTGATGTTATCATTATAGACCTGGGTGGTCTGTTGTCATGGTAATGGAGGGAGGCTGATGTTATCATTATAGACCTCAGTGGTCTGTTGACATGGTGATGGAGGGAGGCTGATGTTATCATTATAGACCTGAGTGGTCTGTTGACATGGTGATGGAGGGAGGCTGATATTATCATTATAGACCTGAGTGGTCTGTTGTCATGGTGATGGAGGCTGATGTTATCATTATAGACCTGAGTGGTCTGTTGTCATGGTGATGGAGGCTGATGTTATCATTATAGACCTGAGTGGTCTGTTGACATGGTGATGGAGGCTGATGTTATCATCATAGACCTCAGTGGTCTGTTGTCATGGTGATGGAGGCTGATGTTATCATTGTAGACCTGAGTGGTCTGTTGTCATGGTGATGGAGGCTGATGTTATCATTATAGACCTGAGTGGTCTGTTGTCATGGTGATGGAGGCTGATGTTATCATTATAGACCTGAGTGGTCTGTTGTCATGGTGATGGAGGCTGATGTTATCATTATAGACCTGAGTGGTCTGTTGTCGTGGTGATGGAGGCTGATGTTATCATTACAGACCTGAGTGGTCTGTTGTCATGGTGATGGAGGCTAATGTTATCATTATAGACCTGAGTGGTCTGTTGACATGGTGATGGAGGGAGGTTGATGTTATCATTGTAGACCTGAGTGGTCTGTTGTCATGGTGATGGAGGCTGATGTTATCATTATAGACCTGAGTGGTCTGTTGTCATGGTGATGGAGGCTGATGTTATCATTATAGACCTGAGTGGTCTGTTGTCATGGTGATGGAGGCTGATGTTATCATTATAGACCTGAGTGGTCTGTTGTCGTGGTGATGGAGGCTGATGTTATCATTACAGACCTGAGTGGTCTGTTGTCATGGTGATGGAGGCTAATGTTATCATTATAGACCTGAGTGGTCTGTTGTGATGGAGGCTGAGGTTATCATTATAGACCTGAGTGGTCTGTTGTCATGGTGATGGAGGCTGATGTTATCATTATAGACCTGAGTGGTCTGTTGTCATGGTGATGGAGGCTGATGTTATCATTATAGACCTGAGTGGTCTGTTGTCATGGTGTTTGAGGCTGAGGTTATCATTATAGACCTGAGTGGTCTGTTGACATGGTGATGGAGGGAGGTTGATGTTATCATTATAGACCTGAGTGGTCTGTTGTCATGGTGTTTGAGGCTGATGTTATCATTATAGACCTGAGTGGTCTGTTGTCATGGTGTTTGAGGCTGAGGTTATCATTATAGACCTGAGTGGTCTGTTGACATGGTGATGGAGGGAGGCTGATATTATCATTATAGACCTGAGTGGTCGGTTGTCATGGTGATGGAGGCTGATGTTATCATTATAGACCTGAGTGGTCTGTTGTCATGGTGATGGAGGGAGTCTGATGTTATCATTATAGACCTGAGTGGTCTGTTGTCATGGTGATGGAGGCTGATGTTATCATTATAGACCTGAGTGGTCTGTTGTCATGGTGATGGAGGCTGATGTTATCATTATAGACCTGAGTGGTCTGTTGTCATGGTGATGGAGGCTGATGTTATCATTATAGACCTGAGTGGTCTGTTGTCATGGTGATGGAGGCTGATGTTATCATTATAGACCTGAGTGGTCTGTTGTCGTGGTGATGGAGGCTGATGTTATCATTACAGACCTGAGTGGTCTGTTGTCATGGTGATGGAGGCTAATGTTATCATTATAGACCTGAGTGGTCTGTTGACATGGTGATGGAGGGAGGTTGATGTTATCATTATAGACCTGAGTGGTCTGTTGTCATGGTGTTTGAGGCTGATGTTATCATTATAGACCTGAGTGGTCTGTTGTCATGGTGTTTGAGGCTGAGGTTATCATTATAGACCTGAGTGGTCTGTTGACATGGTGATGGAGGCTGATGTTATCATTATAGACCTGAGTGGTCTGTTGTCATGGTGATAGAGGCTGATGTTATCATTATAGACCTGAGTGGTCTGTTGTCATGGTGATGGAGGCTGATGTTATCATTATAGACCTGAGTGGTCTGTTGTCATGGTGATGGAGGGAGTCTGATGTTATCATTATAGACCTGAGTGGTCTGTTGTCATGGTGATGGAGGCTGATGTTATCATTATAGACCTGAGTGGTCTGTTGACATGGTGATGGAGGCTGATGTTATCATTATAGACCTGAGTGGTCTGTTGTCATGGTGATGGAGGCTGATGTTATCATTATAGACCTGAGTGGTCTGTTGACATGGTGATGGAGGCTGATGTTATCATTATAGACCTGAGTGGTCTGTTGTCATGGTGATGGAGGCTGATGTTATCATTATAGACCTGAGTGGTCTGTTGTCATGGTGATGGAGGCTGATGTTATTATTATAGACCTGAGTGGTCTGTTGTCATGGTGATGGAGGGAGGCTGATGTTATCATTATAGACCTGAGTGGTCTGTTGTCATGGTGATGGAGGCTGATGTTATCATTATAGACCTGGGTGGTCTGTTGTCATGGTAATGGAGGGAGGCTGATGTTATCATTATAGACCTCAGTGGTCTGTTGACATGGTGATGGAGGGAGGCTGATGTTATCATTATAGACCTGAGTGGTCTGTTGACATGGTGATGGAGGGAGGCTGATATTATCATTATAGACCTGAGTGGTCTGTTGTCATGGTGATGGAGGCTGATGTTATCATTATAGACCTGAGTGGTCTGTTGTCATGGTGATGGAGGCTGATGTTATCATTATAGACCTGAGTGGTCTGTTGACATGGTGATGGAGGCTGATGTTATCATCATAGACCTCAGTGGTCTGTTGTCATGGTGATGGAGGCTGATGTTATCATTGTAGACCTGAGTGGTCTGTTGTCATGGTGATGGAGGCTGATGTTATCATTATAGACCTGAGTGGTCTGTTGTCATGGTGATGGAGGCTGATGTTATCATTATAGACCTGAGTGGTCTGTTGTCATGGTGATGGAGGCTGATGTTATCATTATAGACCTGAGTGGTCTGTTGTCGTGGTGATGGAGGCTGATGTTATCATTACAGACCTGAGTGGTCTGTTGTCATGGTGATGGAGGCTAATGTTATCATTATAGACCTGAGTGGTCTGTTGACATGGTGATGGAGGGAGGTTGATGTTATCATTGTAGACCTGAGTGGTCTGTTGTCATGGTGATGGAGGCTGATGTTATCATTATAGACCTGAGTGGTCTGTTGTCATGGTGATGGAGGCTGATGTTATCATTATAGACCTGAGTGGTCTGTTGTCATGGTGATGGAGGCTGATGTTATCATTATAGACCTGAGTGGTCTGTTGTCGTGGTGATGGAGGCTGATGTTATCATTACAGACCTGAGTGGTCTGTTGTCATGGTGATGGAGGCTAATGTTATCATTATAGACCTGAGTGGTCTGTTGTGATGGAGGCTGAGGTTATCATTATAGACCTGAGTGGTCTGTTGTCATGGTGATGGAGGCTGATGTTATCATTATAGACCTGAGTGGTCTGTTGTCATGGTGATGGAGGCTGATGTTATCATTATAGACCTGAGTGGTCTGTTGTCATGGTGTTTGAGGCTGAGGTTATCATTATAGACCTGAGTGGTCTGTTGACATGGTGATGGAGGGAGGTTGATGTTATCATTATAGACCTGAGTGGTCTGTTGTCATGGTGTTTGAGGCTGATGTTATCATTATAGACCTGAGTGGTCTGTTGTCATGGTGTTTGAGGCTGAGGTTATCATTATAGACCTGAGTGGTCTGTTGACATGGTGATGGAGGGAGGCTGATATTATCATTATAGACCTGAGTGGTCGGTTGTCATGGTGATGGAGGCTGATGTTATCATTATAGACCTGAGTGGTCTGTTGTCATGGTGATGGAGGGAGTCTGATGTTATCATTATAGACCTGAGTGGTCTGTTGTCATGGTGATGGAGGCTGATGTTATCATTATAGACCTGAGTGGTCTGTTGTCATGGTGATGGAGGCTGATGTTATCATTATAGACCTGAGTGGTCTGTTGTCATGGTGATGGAGGCTGATGTTATCATTATAGACCTGAGTGGTCTGTTGTCATGGTGATGGAGGCTGATGTTATCATTATAGACCTGAGTGGTCTGTTGTCGTGGTGATGGAGGCTGATGTTATCATTACAGACCTGAGTGGTCTGTTGTCATGGTGATGGAGGCTAATGTTATCATTATAGACCTGAGTGGTCTGTTGACATGGTGATGGAGGGAGGTTGATGTTATCATTATAGACCTGAGTGGTCTGTTGTCATGGTGTTTGAGGCTGATGTTATCATTATAGACCTGAGTGGTCTGTTGTCATGGTGTTTGAGGCTGAGGTTATCATTATAGACCTGAGTGGTCTGTTGACATGGTGATGGAGGCTGATGTTATCATTATAGACCTGAGTGGTCTGTTGTCATGGTGATAGAGGCTGATGTTATCATTATAGACCTGAGTGGTCTGTTGTCATGGTGATGGAGGCTGATGTTATCATTATAGACCTGAGTGGTCTGTTGTCATGGTGATGGAGGGAGTCTGATGTTATCATTATAGACCTGAGTGGTCTGTTGTCATGGTGATGGAGGCTGATGTTATCATTATAGACCTGAGTGGTCTGTTGACATGGTGATGGAGGCTGATGTTATCATTATAGACCTGAGTGGTCTGTTGTCATGGTGATGGAGGCTGATGTTATCATTATAGACCTGAGTGGTCTGTTGACATGGTGATGGAGGCTGATGTTATCATTATAGACCTGAGTGGTCTGTTGTCATGGTGATGGAGGCTGATGTTATCATTATAGACCTGAGTGGTCTGTTGTCATGGTGATGGAGGCTGATGTTATTATTATAGACCTGAGTGGTCTGTTGTCATGGTGATGGAGGCTGATGTTATCATTATAGACCTGAGTGGTCTGTTGTCATGGTGATGGAGGCTGATGTTATCATTATAGACCTGAGTGGTCTGTTGACATGGTGATGGAGGCTGATGTTATCATTATAGACCTGAGGGGTCTGTTGTCATGGTGATGGAGGTTGATGTTATCATTATAGACCTGAGTGGTCTGTTGTCATGGTGATGGAGGCTGATGTTATCAT
>NW_026600226.1:216809-226809 GCF_029448725.1 Salvelinus fontinalis
GATGACCAGTATAACCCCAACCTCTACATCATGTGGGTTATCTCTGTTTCTCTCTAACCCTCTCTGATGACCAGTATAACCCCAACCTCTACATCATGTGGGTTATCTCTGTCTCTCTAACCCTCTCTGATGACCAGTATAACCCCAAACTCTACATCATGTGGGTTATCTCTGTTTCTCTCTAACCCTCTCTGATGACCAGTATAACCCCAACCTCTACACCATGTGGGTTATCTCTGTTTCTCTAACCCTCTCTGATGACCAGTATAACCCCAACCTCTACATCATGTGGGTTATCTCTGTTTCTCTAAACCTCTCTGATGACCAGTAGGCATGGAGGGTAGGGGTACCAGGAGACATGGAGGGTAGGGGCACCAGGAGACATGGAGGGTAGGGGCACCAGGAGACATGGAGGGTAGGGGGGCACCAGGAGACATGGAGGGTAGGGGGGCACCAGGAGTCATGGAGGGTAGGGGGGCACCAGGAGACATGGAGGGTAGGGGGGCACCAGGAGTCATGGAGGGTAGTCTACCAGGAGTCATGGAGGGTAGGGGTACCAGGAGTCATGGAGGGTAGGGGTACCAGGAGACATGGAGGGTAGGGGTACCAGGAGACATGGAGGGTAGGGGTACCAGGAGTCATGGAGGGTAGGGGCACCAGGAGACATGGAGGGTAGGGGTACCAGGAGTCATGGAGGGTAGGGGGGCACCAGGAGTCATGGAGGGTAGGGGGGCACCAGGAGTCATGGAGGGTAGAGGCACCAGGAGTCATGGAGGGTAGCGGCACCAGGAGTCATGGAGGGTAGGGGGCACCAGGAGTCATGGAGGGTAGGGGGACACCAGGAGACATGGAGGGTAGGGGGGTACCAGGAGACATGGAGGGTAGGGGGGCACCAGGAGTCATGGAGGGTAGGGGGACACCAGGAGTCATGGAGGGTAGAGGCACCAGGAGTCATGGAGGGTAGAGGCACCAGGAGTAATGGTGGGTAGGGGGGCACCAGGAGTCATGGAAGGTAGGGGGCACCAGGAGTCATGGAGGGTAGGGGGGCACCAGGAGTCATGGAGGGTAGTCTACCAGGAGTCATGGAGGGTAGGGGGGTACCAGGAGTCATGGAGGGTAGGGGTACCAGGAGTCATGGAGGGTAGGGGCACCAGGAGTCATGGAGGGTAGGGGGGCACCAGGAGTCATGGAAGGTAGGGGGGCACCAGGAGTCATGGAGGGTAGGGGGGCACCAGGAGTCATGGAGGGTAGTCTACCAGGAGTCATGGAGGGTAGGGGGGCACCAGGAGTCATGGAGGGTAGGGGGGCACCAGGAGTCATGGAGGGTAGGGGGCACCAGGAGTCATGGAGGGTAGGGGCACCAGGAGTCATGGAGGGTAGGGGCACCAGGAGTCATGGAGGGTAGGGGGCACCAGGAGTCATGGAGGGTAGGGGGCACAAGGAGTCATGGAGGGTAGGGGCACCAGGAGTCATGGAGGGTAGGGGCGTACCAGGAGTCAAGGAGGGTAGGGGGGCACCAGGAGTCATGGAGGGTAGGGGGGCACCAGGAGTCATGGAGGGTAGGGGGGTACCAGGAGTCATGGAGGGTAGGGGCACCAGGAGACATGGAGGTTACGGGGGCACCAGGAGTCATGGAGGGTAGGGGTACCAGGAGTCATGGAGGGTAGGGGGGCACCAGGAGACATGGAGGGTAGGAGGATACCAGGAGTCATGGAGGGTAGGGGTACCAGGAGACATGGAGGGTAGGGGTACCAGGAGTCATGGAGGGTAGGGGGGTACCAGGAGTCATGGAGGGTAGGGGGGTACCAGGAGTCATGGAGGGTAGGGGTACCAGGAGTCATGGAGGGTAGGGGCACCAGGAGTCATGGAGGGTAGGGGGGCACCAGGAGTCATGGAGGGTAGAGGGGCCAGGAGTCATGGAGGGTAGGGGCACCAGGAGTCATGGAGGGTAGGGGGGCACCAGGAGTCATGGAGGGTAGGGGGGCACCAGGAGTCATGGAGGGTAGGGGGGCACCAGGAGTCATGGAGGGTAGGGGGGCACCAGGAGTCATGGAGGGTAGGGGGGGTGCCAGGAGTCATGGAGGGTAGGGGGGCACCAGGAGTCATGGAGGGTAGGGGGGGCTCCAGGAGTCATGGAGGGTAGAGGGGCCAGGAGTCATGGAAGGAAGGGGTACCAGGAGTCATGGAGGGTAGGGGTACCAGGAGTCATGGAGGGTAGGGGCACCAGGAGTCATGGAGGGTAGGGGGGCACCAGGAGTCATGGAGGGTAGGGGGGCACCAGGAGTCATGGAGGGTAGGGGGGCACCAGGAGTCATGGAGGGTAGGGGGGCACCAGGAGTCATGGAGGGTAGGGGGCGCCAGGAGTCATGGAGGGTAGGGGGGGGTACCAGGAGTCATGGAGGGTGGGGGCGCCAGGAGTCATGGAGGGTAGGGGAACGAGGAGTCATGGAGGGTAGGGGGCACCAGGAGTCATGGAGGGTAGGGGGGCACCAGGAGTCATGGAGGGTAGTCTACCAGGAGTCATGGTGGGTAGGGGGGCACCAGGAGTCATGGAGGGTAGGGGCACCAGGAGTCATGGAGGGTAGGGGCACCAGGAGTCATGGAGGGTAGGGGCACCAGGAGTCATGGAGGGTAGGGGGGCACCAGGAGTCATGGAGGGTAGGGGGGCACCAGGAGTCATGGAGGGTAGGGGGGCACCAGGAGTCATGGAGGGTAGGGGGGCACCAGGAGTCATGGAGGGTAGGGGGGCACCAGGAGTCATGGTGGGTAGGGGGGCACCAGGAGTCATGGAGGGTAGGGGGGCACCAGGAGTCATGGAGGGTAGGGGGCACCAGGAGTCATGGAGGGTAGGGGGGCACCAGGAGTCATGGAGGGTAGAGGCACCAGGAGTAATGGTGGGTAGGGGGGCACCAGGAGTCATGGAAGGTAGGGGGCACCAGGAGTCATGGAGGGTAGGGGGGCACCAGGAGTCATGGAGGGTAGTCTACCAGGAGTCATGGAGTGTAGGGGGGTACCAGGAGTCATGGAGGGTAGGGGTACCAGGAGTCATGGAGGGTAGGGGCACCAGGAGTCATGGAGGGTAGGGGGGCACCAGGAGTCATGGAAGGTAGGGGGCACCAGGAGTCATGGAGGGTAGGGGGGCACCAGGAGACATGGAGGGTAGGAGGATACCAGGAGTCATGGAGGGTAGGGGTACCAGGAGACATGGAGGGTAGGGGTACCAGGAGTCATGGAGGGTAGGGGGGTACCAGGAGTCATGGAGGGTAGGGGGGTACCAGGAGTCATGGAGGGTAGGGGGGCACCAGGAGTCATGGAGGGTAGGGGGGCACCAGGAGTCATGGAGGGTAGTCTACCAGGAGTCATGGAGGGTAGGGGGGTACCAGGAGTCATGGAGGGTAGGGGGGTACCAGGAGTCATGGAGGGTAGGGGTACCAGGAGTCATGGAGGGTAGGGGCACCAGGAGTCATGGAGGGTAGGGGGACACCAGGAGTCATGGAGGGTAGAGGGGCCAGGAGTCATGGAGGGTAGGGGCACCAGGAGTCATGGAGGGTAGGGGCACCAGGAGTCATGGAGGGTAGGGGGGCACCAGGAGTCATGGAGGGTAGGGGGGCACCAGGAGTCATGGAGGGTAGGGGGGCACCAGGAGTCGTGGAGGGTAGGGGGGGCGCCAGGAGTCATGGAGGGTAGGGGGGCACCAGGAGTCATGGAGGGTAGGGGGGGCACCAGGAGTCATGGAGGGTAGAGGGGCCAGGAGTCATGGAAGGAAGGGGTACCAGGAGTCATGGAGGGTAGGGGTACCAGGAGTCATGGAGGGTAGGGGCACCAGGAGTCATGGAGGGTAGGGGGGCACCAGGAGTCATGGAGGGTAGGGGGGCACCAGGAGTCATGGAGGGTAGGGGGGCACCAGGAGTCATGGAGGGTAGGGGGGCACCAGGAGTCATGGAGGGTAGGGGGCGCCAGGAGTCATGGAGGGTAGGGGGGGTACCAGGAGTCATGGAGGGTGGGGGCGCCAGGAGTCATGGAGGGTAGGGGAACGAGGAGTCATGGAGGGTAGGGGGCACCAGGAGTCATGGAGGGTAGGGGGGCACCAGGAGTCATGGAGGGTAGTCTACCAGGAGTCATGGAGGGTAGGGGGGCACCAGGAGTCATGGAGGGTAGGGGGGCGCCAGGAGACATGGAGGGTAGGGGCACCAGGAGTCATGGAGGGTAGGGGCACCAGGAGTCATGGAGGGTAGGGGGACACCAGGAGTCATGGAGGGTAGGGGGCACCAGGAGTCATGGAGGGTAGGGGGGAACCAGGGGTCACGGAGGGTAGGGGGCGCCAGGAGTCATGGAGGGTAGGGGGGCACCAGGAGACATGGAGGGTACGGGGGTACCAGGAGTCATGGAGGGTAGGGGGGCACCAGGAGTCATGGAGGGTAGGGGGGCACCAGGAGTCATGGAGGGTAGGGGGGCACCAGGAGTCATGGAGGGTAGGGGGGCACCAGGAGTCATGGAGGGTAGTCTACCAGGAGTCATGGAGGGTAGGGGTACCAGGAGTAATGGAGGGTAGGGGGGAACCAGGAGTCATGGAGGTTAGGGGGGTACCAGGAGTCATGGAGGGTAGGGGGGTACCAGGAGTCATGGAGGGTAGAGGCACCAGGAGTAATGGAGGGTAGGGGGGCACCAGGAGTCATGGAGGGTAGGGGGGCACCAGGAGTCATGGAGGGTAGGGGGGTACCAGGAGTCATGGAGGGTAGGGGTACCAGGAGTCATGGAGGGTAGGGGCACCAGGAGTCATGGAGGGTAGGGGGGCACAAGGAGTCATGGAGGGTAGGGGCACCAGGAGTCATGGAGGGTAGGGGGGCACCAGGTGACATGGTGGGAAGGGGCACCAGGAGTCATGGAGGGTAGGGGCACCAGGAGACATGGAGGTTACGGGGGCACCAGGAGTCATGGAGGGTAGGGGTACCAGGAGTCATGGAGGGTAGGGGGGCACCAGGAGACATGGAGGGTAGGAGGATACCAGGAGTCATGGAGGGTAGGGGTACCAGGAGACATGGAGGGTAGGGGTACCAGGAGTCATGGAGGGTAGGGGGGTACCAGGAGTCATGGAGGGTAGGGGGGCACCAGGAGTCATGGAGGGTAGAGGGGCCAGGAGTCATGGAGGGTAGGGGCACCAGGAGTCATGGAGGGTAGGGGCACCAGGAGTCATGGAGGGTAGGGGGGCACCAGGAGTCATGGAGGGTAGGGGGGCACCAGGAGTCATGGAGGGTAGGGGGGCACCAGGAGTCATGGAGGGTAGGGGGGGGCGCCAGGAGTCATGGAGGGTAGGGGGGCACCAGGAGTCATGGAGGGTAGGGGGGGCACCAGGAGTCATGGAGGGTAGAGGGGCCAGGAGTCATGGAAGGAAGGGGTACCAGGAGTCATGGAGGGTAGGGGCACCAGGAGTCATGGAGGGTAGGGGGGCACCAGGAGTCATGGAGGGTAGGGGTACCAGGAGACATGGAGGGTAGGGGGGCACCAGGAGTCATGGAGGGTAGGGGGCGCCAGGAGTCATGGAGGGTAGGGGGGGTACCAGGAGTCATGGAGGGTGGGGGCGCCAGGAGTCATGGAGGGTAGGGGAACGAGGAGTCATGGAGGGTAGGGGGGCACCAGGAGTCATGGAGGGTAGGGGGGGTACCAGGAGTCATGGAGGGTAGGGGGGCACCAGGAGTCATGGAGGGTAGGGGGGCACCAGGAGTCATGGAGGGTAGGGGGGCACCAGGAGTCATGGAGGGTAGGGGGGCACCAGGAGTCATGGAGGGTAGGGGGGCACCAGGAGTCATGGAGGGTAGGGGGGCACCAGGAGTCATGGAGGGTAGGGGGACACCAGGAGTCATGGAGGGTAGGGGGGCACCAGGAGACATGGAGGGTAGGGGGGCACCAGGAGTCATGGAGGGTAGGGGGGCACCAGGAGTCATGGAGGGTAGGGGGGCACAAGGAGTCATGGAGGGTAGGGGGACACCAGGAGTCATGGAGGGTAGTCTACCAGGAGTCATGGAGGGTAGGGGGACACCAGGAGTCATGGAGGGTAGTCTACCAGGAGTCATGGAGGGTAGTCTACCAGGAGTCATGGAGGGTAGTCTACCAGGGGTCATGGAGGGTAGTCTACCAGGGGTCATGGAGGGTAGGGGGGCACCAGGAGACATGGAGGGTAGGGGGACACCAGGAGTCATGGAGGGTAGTCTACCAGGAGTCATGGAGGGTAGGGGGACACCAGGAGTCATGGAGGGTAGTCTACCAGGAGTCATGGAGGGTAGAGGGACACCAGGAGTCATGGAGGGTAGTCTACCAGGAGTCATGGAGGGTAGAGGGACACCAGGAGTCATGGAGGGTAGTCTACCAGGAGTCATGGAGGGTAGAGGGACACCAGGAGTCATGGAGGGTAGGGGTACCAGGGGTCATGGAGGGTAGTCTACCAGGGGTCATGGAGGGTAGTCTACCAGGGGTCATGGAGGGTAGTCTACCAGGGGTCATGGAGGGTAGTCTACCAGGAGTCATGGAGGGTAGTCTACCAGGAGTCATGGAGGGTAGTCTACCAGGAGTCATGGAGGGTAGGGGGGCACCAGGAGTCATGGAGGGTAGGGGGACACCAGGAGTCATGGAGGGTAGTCTACCAGGAGTCATGGAGGGTAGGGGGACACCAGGAGTCATGGAGGGTAGGGGGACACCAGGAGTCATGGAGGGTAGGGGGGCACCAGGAGTCATGGAGGGTAGGGCACACTAAAGCACACACACACACACACTAAAACACACACACACTAAAACACACACACTAAAACACACACACTAAAACACACACACTAAAACACACACACACACACACACACTAAAACACACACACTAAAACACACACACACTAAAACACACACACTAAAACACACACACACACACACACACACACACACACACACACACACACACACACACACACACACACACACACACACACACACACACACACACACAGTGTCTCCTCCATTGTGCTGGAAGGCTCGGAGCTGTCCATTGTGCTGAAATGCCAGACCCGCTCATCTGTGTGGCAAATGAGACTTACTGAGAATAAAACACAACCAATTGAGATGAAGTCAGTAGTTTCATGTCCACATATTTCCTGTATTGATCTACCATCGACCCTGCTTGTGTTACTGAATGCATTGGAACCATTCTAAATGATTTAGAGATAGCACCTGTCCTGGAATCTTCTTTACAAATCCTTTGATCTATTATTTTATCCAGGGGTGAGTTAAACTGGCTGGCTGGCTGGCTGACTGGCTGGCTGACTGGCTGGCTGACTGGCTGACTGGCTGGCTGGCTGACTGGCTGGCTGACTGGCTGGCTGACTGACTGGCTGACTGGCTGGCTGGCTGGCTGGCTGGCTGGCTGCCTGGCTGGTTGGCTGGCTACCTGGCTGGCTGGCTGGATGGTTGGTTGGCTGGCTACCTGGATGGTTGGTTGGCTGGCTACCTGGATGGTTGGCTGGCTACCTGGATGGTTGGTTGGCTGGTTGGCTGGCTGGCTGGCTGGCTGACTGGCTGGCTGGTTGGCTGGTTGGCTGGCTGGTTAGCTAACTGGTTGGCTAACTGGTTGGGTGGCTGGCTGGTTGGTTGGCTGGCTGGCTAGCTGGCTGGCTACCTGGTTCGTTGACTGGCTAGCTGGCTGGCTGGCTAGCTGGCTGGCTACCTGGATGGTTGGCTGGCTGGCTACCTAGATGGTTGGCTGGCTACCTGGCTGGCTGGCTAGCTGGTTGGTTGGCTGGCTACCTGGATGGTTGGCTGGCTGGTTGGTTGGTTGGCTGGCTGGTTGGTTGGCTGGCTACCTGGCTGGCTGGCTAGCTGGTTGGTTGGTTGGCTGGCTACCTGGCTGGCTGGCTAGCTGGTTGGTTGGTTGGCTGGCTGGTTGGTTGGCTGGCTACCTGGCTGGCTGGCTAGCTGGTTGGTTGGTTGGCTGGCTACCTGGATGGTTGGCTGGCTGGTTGGTTGGCTGGCTACCTGGCTGGCTGGCTAGCTGGCTGGCTACCTGGATGGTTGGCTGGCTGGTTGGCTACCTGGCTGGCTGGCTACCTGGATGTTTGGCTGGCTGCCTGGCTGGTTGGTTGGCTGGTTGGCTGCCTACCTGGCTGGCTGGTTGGTTCCCTGGCTACCTAGCTGGCTGGCTACCTGGATGGTTGGCTGGCTGGCTGGTTGGCTACCTGGATGGTTGGCTGGCTGGCTGGTTGGTTGGCTGGCTACCTGGCTGGCTGGCTACCTGGCTGGCTGGCTACCTGGCTGGCTGGCTACCTGGATGGTTGGCTGGCTGGCTGGTTGGTTGGCTGGCTTCCTGGATGGTTGGCTGGCTACCTGGCTGGTTGGCTGGCTACCTGGATGGTTGGCTGGCTGCCTGGCTGGTTGGCTGACTGGTTGGTTGGCTGGCTACCTGGCTGGCTGGCTAGCTGGCTGGGTACCTGGCTGGTTGGCTGGCTAGCTGACTGGCTGACTGGCTACCTGGTTGGCTGGCTGGCTACCTGGCTGGTTGGCTGGCTACCTGGATGGTTGGCTGGCTGCCTGGCTGGTTGGCTGACTGGTTGGTTGGCTGGCTACCTGGCTGGCTGGCTAGCTGGCTGGGTACCTGGCTGGTTGGCTGGCTACCTGGCTGGTTGGCTGGCTAGCTGACTGGCTGACTGGCTACCTGGTTGGCTGGCTAGCTGGCTGGTTGGCTACCTGGTTGGTTGGTTGGCTGGCTGCCTGGCTGGTTGTCTGGTTGGTTGTCTGGAGTTTGTCTCCATGTATCTGTGAAGTCTTTTCTTTTTCACATTGTTTCTCTCCTAAAAGGTTTATGTTTTGAGGGGGTCTGGTCATCTCTGTGATATAAACTAAGATGTCGGTAGAATGAGAAACTGAAATGAGGTTTTGTTCCATCTCTCTCTGTCTCTCCAAGGCTGTCTGGACGCTCTAGCTTGTAAACTAAACCTTTTCATGTCTCAAGTAGAGATGAACAAAAAAACGAGGTTTTAAAGATGCAGTAGGAGATGCCAGACAGGATTTGGAAGGTCGGCCAATGCCAGACAGGATTTGGAAGGTCGGCCAATGCCAGACAGGATTTGGAAGGTCGGCCAATGCCAGACAGGATTTGGGAGGTCGGCCAATGCCAGACAGGATTTGGAAGGTCGGCCAATGCCAGACAGGATTTGGAAGGTCGGCCAATGCCAGACAGGATTTGGGAGGTCGGCCAATGCCAGACAGGATTTGGGAGGTCGGCCAATGCCAGACAGGATTTGGAAGGTCGGCCAATGCCAGACAGGATTTGGAAGGTCGGCCAATGCCAGACAGGATTTGGGAGGTCGGCCAATGCCAGACAGGATTTGGGAGGTCGGCCAATGCCAGACAGGATTTGGAAGGTCGGCCAATGCCAGACAGGATTTGGAAGGTCGGCCAATGCCAGACAGGATTTGGAAGGTCGGCCAATGCCAGACAGGATTTGGAAGGTCGGCCAATGCCAGACAGGATTTGGAAGGTCGGCCAATGCCAGACAGGATTTGGAAGGTCGGCCAATGCCAGACAGGATTTGGAAGGTCGGCCAATGCCAGACAGGATTTGGGAGGTCGGCCAATGCCAGACAGGATTTGGGAGGTCGGCCAATGCGAGACTATCATTACAGCTATAAATGACCATCTCCAAGATATTGATTTGATTTATTGATTATTGTAGACTCCAAAAAAAAAGACAATTCCCATCATTGTACTCATGACAGAACGCTCGTGGATTTTGGCGTTATAACACGGTAAAATTGGCCTCGGTATTAAACCGTTACGTAATTCCTCCATCACCCCTCCAGTTACCTGACTTCCTGTCCAGCAGTCAGATCCCCTAGAGCCGCGACAGTGTCCTGCTACAGACTCTTTACGGTTCCTTCTAGTCGTCATCTAATGGCGCTACTATAACAGGAAACAGATTCCTCCCTAATAGACTGCTGCTGCTGGTTGTCCTCTAAGGAACGCCTC
>NW_026600226.1:231809-312554 GCF_029448725.1 Salvelinus fontinalis
AGCTATCTGCTAACAGGTCCCATAGCTATCTGCTTACAGGTCCCATAGCTATCTGCTAACAGGTCACATAGCTATCTGCTAACAGGTCCAATAGCTATCTGCTAACAGGTCCCATAGCTATCTGCTAACAAGTCTATCTGCTTACAGGTCCCATAGCTATCTGCTAACAGGTCCCATAGCTATCTGCTAACAGGTCCCATAGCTATCTGCTAACAGGTCCCATAGCTATCTGCTAACAGGTCCCATAGCTATCTGCTAACAGGTCCCATAGCTATCTGCTAACAGGTCCCATAGCTATCTGTTTACAGGTCCCATAGCTATCTGCTAACAGGTCACATAGCTATCTGCTAACAGGTCCAATAGCTATCTGCTAACAGGTCCCATAGCTATCTGCTAACAGGTCCCATAGCTATCTGCTAACAGGTCCCATAGCTATCTGCTAACAATCTATCTGCTAACAGGTCCCATAGCTATCTGCTAACAAGTCTATCTGCTTACAGGTCCCATAGCTATCTGCTAACAGGTCCCATAGCTATCTGCTAACAGGTCCCATAGCTATCTGCTAACAGGTCTATCTGCTTACAGGTCCCATAGCTATCTGCTAACAGGTCCCATAGCTATCTGCTAACAAGCTATCTGCTAACAGGTCCCATAGCTATCTGCTAACAAGTCTATCTGCTTACAGGTCCCATAGCTATCTGCTAACAGGTCCCATAGCTATCTGCTAACAGGTCCCATAGCTATTTGCTAACATGTCCCATAGCTATCTGCTAACAGGTCACATAGCTATCTGCTAACAGGTCCCATAGCTATCTGCTAACAGGTCCCATAGCTATCTGCTAACATGTCCCATAGCTATCTGCTAACAGGTCCCATAGCTATCTGTTTAGCTAGCTATGCATGTCTGGGCATGTCGACACAATCCTTATTATTAGTGAAATAACTAAACTCATATTTGCAACAGGAGTTTGATTTTGGTCACTTTGTCAATTCATCTCAATACTGCACCTTTCTGTTGGAAAATGACCTTTTACATAAAAAAAAAATGTAACCTTTATTTAACTAGGCAAGTCAGTTAAGAACAAATTATTATTTACAGTGACGGCCTACACCTGCCAAAACCGGACACGGACGACGCTGGGCCAATTGTACCCCGCCCTATGGGACTCCCTATCACAGCCGGTTGTGATACAGCCCGGGATTCGAACCAGGGTGTCTGTAGTGACGCCTCTAGCACTGAGATGCAGTGCCTTAAAGCTGCTGCACCACTCGGGAGCCCTAACTTGCTGCTGCTGCTGATTTCCCCAGCTAGACATTCCTCAGCATTGTGCCGTTCTCCTGGCTCAGACGGTGAGTAACGGCTAGACATCCCTCAGCATTTTGTCGTGTTAGAGGCTGAATTTAAAATGGATTCAATGGAGATGATGTGTCACTGGCCTACACACACCAATACCCCATAATGTCAAGGTGGAATTAGGTTTACATTTTATTAATCTTTCAATCACCCACGTGGATATATGCTCCTAAAATCCAATGAGGAGATGGGAGAGCGCATCAAGCGTCAAAAATAGAACCAAGTTTTTAACGCCTGGCTACGCAAATGCTCTTTGACGCGTGTTAGCAGTTTGGATGAAATGATTGAATAACACGTCTGTGTACATTTGTTTTGCAATGCTCGTGCACGCAACGCGACAGCGTGGTCAGCATGTCATATAACAAAAAACGAGACTGTGGTACCTCCTCCAATGAGATGCACTAGACTCCCGTTCATTCACTCTCCACATGGCGCAGAGGATGCTGACCAATCACAAGCGGGCTGTCTCACTGGCTGCATGGCATGCACATGTTGGCCAATCATAAGTGTCCCTGCTTAGAGCACACAGTTAGATGCTGGTGAGATGAGAAAGGGCTTTCCTTCAGTTAGATATTGTGAGAAGAGAAAGGTCTTTACCTCAGTTAGATATTGTGAGAAGAGAAAGGGCTTTCCCTCAGTTAGATGCTGGTGAGGAGAGAAAGGGCTTTCCCTCAGTTAGATGCTGGTGAGGAGAGAAAGGGCTTGACCTCAGTTAGATGCTGGTGAGAAGAGAAAGGGCTTTACCTCAGTTAGATGCAGGTGAGGAGAGAAAGGGCTTTACCTAAGTTAGATGCTGGTGAGGAGAGAAAGGGCTTTACCTCAGTTAGATGCTGGTGAGGAGAGAAATGGCTTTACCTCAGTTAGATGCTGGTGAGAAGAGAAAGGGCTTTACCTCAGTTAGATGCAGGTGAGGAGAGAAAGGGCTTTACCTAAGTTAGATGCTGGTGAGGAGAGAAAGGGCTTTACCTCAGTCAGATGCTGGTGAGAAGAGAAAGGGGTTTCCTTCAGTTAGATGCTGGTGAGGAGAGAAAGGGCTTTCCCTCAGTTAGCTGCTGGTGAGGAGAGAAATGGCTTTACCTCAGTTAGATGCTGGTGAGGAGAGAAAGGGCATTACCTCAGTTAGATGCTGGTGAGGAGAGAAAGGGCATTACCTCAGTTAGATGCTGGTGAGGAGAGAAAGGGCTTTACCTCAGTTAGATGCTGGTGAGGAGAGAAAGGGCTTTACCTCAGTTAGATGCTGGTGAGGAGAGAAAGGGCTTTACCTCAGTTAGATGCTGGTGATGAGAGAAAGGGCTTTACCTCAGTTAGATGCTGGTGAGGAGAGAAAGGGCTTTACCTCAGTTAGATGCTGGTGAGGAGAGAAAGGGCTTTACCTCAGTTAGATGCTGGTGAGGAGAGAAAGGGCTTTACATTTACATTACATTTACATTTAAGTCATTTAGCAGACGCTCTTATCCAGAGCGACTTACAAATTGGTGCGTTCACCTTATGACATCCAGTGGAACAGCCACTTTACAAACAGTGCATCTAAATCTTTTAAGGGGGGGGGGCGGTCAGAAGGATTACTTTATCCTATCCTAGGTATTCCTTAAAGAGGTGGGGTTTCAGGTGTCTCCGGAAGGTGGTGATTGACTCCGCTGTCCTGGCGTCGTGAGGGAGTTTGTTCCACCATTGGGGGGCCAGAGCAGCGAACAGTTTTGACTGGGCTGAGCGGGAACTGTACTTCCTCAGTGGTAGGGAGGCGAGCAGGCCAGAGGTGGATGAACGCAGTGCCCTTGTTTGGGTGTAGGGCCTGATCAGAGCCTGGAGGTACTGAGGTGCCGTTCCCCTCACAGCTCCGTAGGCAAGCACCATGGTCTTGTAGCGGATGCGAGCTTCAACTGGAAGCCAGTGGAGAGAGCGGAGGAGCGGGGTGACGTGAGAGAACTTGGGAAGGTTGAACACCAGACGGGCTGCGGCGTTCTGGATGAGTTGTAGGGGTTTAATGGCACAGGCAGGGAGCCCAGCCAACAGCGAGTTGCAGTAATCCAGACGGGAGATGACAAGTGCCTGGATTAGGACCTGCGCCGCTTCCTGTGTGAGGCAGGGTCGTACTCTGCGGATGTTGTAGAGCATGAACCTACAGGAACGGGCCACCGCCTTGATGTTAGTTGAGAATGACAGGGTGTTGTCCAGGATCATGCCAAGGTTCTTAGCGCTCTGGGAGGAGGACACAATGGAGTTGTCAACCGTGATGGCGAGATCATGGAACGGGCAGTCCTTCCCCGGGAGGAAGAGCAGCTCCGTCTTGCCGAGGTTCAGCTTGAGGTGGTGATCCGTCATCCACACTGATATGTCTGCCAGACATGCAGAGATGCGATTCGCCACCTGGTCATCAGAAGGGGGAAAGGAGAAGATTAATTGTGTGTCGTCTGCATAGCAATGATAGGAGAGACCATGTGAGGTTATGACAGAGCCAAGTGACTTGGTGTATAGCGAGAATAGGAGAGGGCCTAGAACAGAGCCCTGGGGGACACCAGTGGTGAGAGCGCGTGGTGAGGAGACAGATTCTCGCCACGCCACCTGGTAGGAGCGACCTGTCAGGTAGGACGCAATCCAAGCGTGGGCCGCGCCGGAGATGCCCAACTCGGAGAGGGTGGAGAGGAGGATCTGATGGTTCACAGTGTCGAAGGCAGCCGATAGGTCTAGAAGGATGAGAGCAGAGGAGAGAGAGTTAGCTTTAGCAGTGCGGAGCGCCTCCGTGATACAGAGAAGAGCAGTCTCAGTTGAATGACTTGTCTTGAAACCTGACTGATTTGGATCAAGAAGGTCATTCTGAGAGAGATAGCAGGAGAGCTGGCCAAGGACGGCACGTTCAAGAGTTTTGGAGAGAAAAGAAAGAAGGGATACTGGTCTGTAGTTGTTGACATCGGAGGGATCGAGTGTAGGTTTTTTCAGAAGGGGTGCAACTCTCGCTCTCTTGAAGACGGGAGGGACGTAGCCAGCTGTCAGGGATGAGTTGATGAGCGAGGTGAGGTAAGGGAGAAGGTCTCCGGAAATGGTCTGGAGAAGAGAGGAGGGGATAGGGTCAAGCGGGCAGGTTGTTGGGCGGCCGGCCGTCACAAGACGCGAGATTTCATCTGGAGAGAGAGGGGAGAAAGAGGTCAGAGCACAGGGTAGGGCAGTGTGAGCAGAACCAGCGATGTCGTTTGACTTAGCAAACGAGGATCGGATGTCGTCGACCTTCTTTTCAAAATGGTTGACGAAGTCATCTGCAGAGAGGGAGGAGGGGGGTGGGAGGGGGAGGAGGATTCAGGAGGGAGGAGAAGGTGGCAAAGAGCTTCCTAGGGTTAGAGGCAGATGCTTGGAATTTAGAGTGGTAGAAAGTGGCTTTAGCAGCAGAGACAGAAGAGGAAAATGTAGAGAGGAGGGAGTTAAAGGATGCCAGGTCCGCAGGGAGGCGAGTTTTCCTCCATTTCCGCTCGGCTGCCCGGAGCCCTGTTCTGTGAGCTCGCAATGAGTCGTCGAGCCACGGAGCGGGAGGGGAGGACCGAGCCGGCCTGGAGGATAGGGGACATAGAGAGTCAAAGGATGCAGAAAGGGGGAGAGGAGGGTTGAGGAGGCAGAATCAGGAGATAGGTTGGAGAAGGTTTGAGCAGAGGGGAGAGATGATAGGATGGAAGAGGAGAGAGTAGCGGGGGAGAGAGAGCGAAGGTTGCGACGGCGCGATACCATCCGAGTAGGGGCAGTGTGGGAAGTGTTGGATGAGAGCGAGAGGGAAAAGGATACAAGGTAGTGGTCGGAGACTTGGAGGGGAGTTGCAATGTGGTTAGTGGAAGAACAGCATCTAGTAAAGATGAGGTCAAGCGTATTGCCTGCCTTGTGAGTAGGGGGGGAAGGTGAGAGGGTGAGGTCAAAAGAGGAGAGGAGTGGAAAGAAGGAGGCAGAGAGGAATGAGTCAAAGGTAGACATGGGGAGGTTAAAGTCGCCCAGAACTGTGAGAGGTGAGCCGTCCTCAGGAAAGGAGCTTATCAAGGCATCAAGCTCATTGATGAACTCTCCGAGGGAACCTGGAGGGCGATAAATGATAAGGATGTTAAGCTTGAAAGGGCTGGTAACTGTGACAGCATGGAATTTACCTCAGTTAGATGCTGGTGAGAAGAGAAAATGCTTTACCTCAGTTAGATGCTGGTGAGGAGAGAAAGGGCTTTACCTCAGTTAGATGCTGGTGAGGAGAGAAAGGGCTTTCCCTCAGTTAGATGCTGGTGAGGAGAGAAGGGGCTTTACCTCAGTTAGATGCAGGTGAGGAGAGAAAGGGCTTTACCTAAGTTAGATGCTGGTGAGGAGAGAAAGGGCTTACCTTCAGTTAGATGCTGATGAGAAAGAAAGGGCTTTCCTTCAGTTAGATGCTGTTGAGGAGAGAAAGGGCTTTACCTCAGTTAGATGCTGGTGAGGAGAGAAAGGGCTTTCCCTCAGTTAGATGCTGGTGAGAAGAGAAAGGGCTTTACCTCAGTTAGATATTGTGAGAAGAGAAATGGCTTTACCTCAGTCAGATGCTGGTGAGGAGAGAAAGGGCTTTCCCTCAGTTAGATGCTGGTGAGGAGAGAAATGGCTTTACCTCAGTTAGATGCTGGTGAGGAGAGAAAGGGGTTTCCTTCAGTTAGATGCTGGGGAGGAGAGAAAGGGCTTTACCTCAGTCAGATGCTGGTGAGGAGAGAAAGGGCTTTACCTCACTTAGATGCTGATAAAAAGAGAAAGGGCTTTACCTCAGTTAGATGCTGGTGGGGAGAGAAAGGGCTTTACCTCAGTTAGATGCTGGTGAGGAGAGAAAGGGCTTTACCTCAGTCAGATGCTGGTGAGGAGAGAAAGGGCTTTACCTCAGTTAGATGCTGGTGAGGAGAGAAAGGGCTTTACCTCAGTTAGATATTGTGAGAAGAGAAATGGCTTTACCTCAGTCAGATGCTGGTGAGGAGAGAAAGGGCTTTCCCTCAGTTAGATGCTGGTGAGGAGAGAAATGGCTTTACCTCAGTTAGATGCTGGTGAGGAGAGAAAGGGGTTTCCTTCAGTTAGATGCTGGGGAGGAGAGAAAGGGCTTTACCTCAGTTAGATGCTGGTGAGGAGAGAAATGGTTTTCCCTCAGTTAGATGCTGGTGGGGAGAGAAAGGGCTTTACCTCAGTCAGATGCTGGTGAGGAGAGAAAGGGCTTTACCTCACTTAGATGCTGATGAAAAGAGAAAGGGCTTTACCTCAGTTAGATGCTGGTGGGGAGAGAAAGGGCTTTACCTCAGTTAGATGCTGGTGAGGAGAGAAAGGGCTTTACCTCAGTCAGATGCTGGTGAGGAGAGAAAGGGCTTTACCTCACTTAGATGCTGATGAAAAGAGAAAGGGCTTTACCTCAGTTAGATGCTGGTGAGGAGAGAAAGGGCTTTACCTCAGTTAGATGCTGGTGAGGAGAGAAAGGGCTTTACCTCAGTTAGATGCTGGTGAGGAGAGAAAGGGCTTTACCTCAGTTAGATGCTGGTGAGGAGAGAAAGGGCTTTACCTCAGTCAGATGCTGGTGAGGAGAGAAAGGGCTTTACCTCACTTAGATGCTGATGAAAAGAGAAAGGGCTTTACCTCAGTTAGATGCTGGTGAGGAGAGAAAGGGCTTTACCTCAGTTAGATGCTGGTGAGGAGAGAAATGGCTTTACCTCAGTTAGATGCTGGTGAGGAGAGAAAGGGCTTTACCTCAGTTAGATGCTGGTGAGGAGAGAAAGGGCTTTACCTCAGTTAGATGCTGGTGAGGAGAGAAAGGGCTTTACCTCAGTTAGATGCCTACTTTACCAAAGAAGCCAGCATCTAGTTTAGAAACTCTAACTCTACCAGGATTATAAACTCTGCGACTTTACCTCAGAATGTGTCAGAAACATGAGTGCTGCTAGTACAAATGAGAATGTTGATTTGGTGCCAAAGAAGGATGTTCAGTGGTATGACAGTATTTCAGCTCATCTTCAGTGGTATGGCAGTATTTCAGCTCATCTTCAGTGGTATGGCAGTATTTCAGCACCTCTTCAGTGGTATGGCAGTATTTCAGCTCCTCTTCAGTGGTATGGCAGTATTTCAGCTCATCTTCAGTGGTATGGCAGTATTTCAGCTCATCTTCAGTGGTATGGCAGTATTTCAGCACCTCTTCAGTGGTACGGCAGTATTTCAGCACCTCTTCAGTGGTATGGCAGTATTTCAGCTCCTCTTCAGTGGTATGGCAGTATTTCAGCTCATCTTCAGTGGTATGGCAGTATTTCAGCTCATCTTCAGTGGTATGGCAGTATTTCAGCACCTCTTCAGTGGTACGGCAGTATTTCAGCTCATCTTCAGTGGTATGGCAGTATTTCAGCTCATCTTCAGTGGTATGGCAGTATTTCAGCTCATCTTCAGTGGTATGGCAGTATTTCAGCACCTCTTCAGTGGTACGGCAGTATTTCAGCTCATCTTCAGTGGTACGGCAGTATTTCAGTACATCTTCAGTGGTACGGCAGTATTTCAGTACATCTTCAGTGGTACGGCAGTATTTAGTTAGTTCATTGTGTTCTGTACTATTTAACAGTTCATTGTGTTCTGTACTATTTAACAGTTCTGTACTATTTAACAGTTCATTGTGTTCTGTACTATTTAACAGTTCATTGTGTTCTGTACTATTTAACAGTTCTGTACTATTTAACAGTTCTGTACTATTTAACAGTTCATTGTGTTCTGTACTATTTAACAGTTCATTGTGTTCTGTACTATTTAACAGTTCATTATGTTCTGTACTATTTAACAGTTCTGTACTATTTAACAGTTCTGTACTATTTAACAGTTCATTGTGTTCTGTACTATTTAACAGTTCTGTACTATTTAACAGTTCATTGTGTTCTGTACTCTTTAACAGTTCATTGTGTTCTGTACTATTTAACAGTTCATTGTGTTCTGTACTATTTAACAGTTCATTGTGTTCTGTACTATTTAACAGTTCTGTACTATTTAACAGTTCATTGTGTTCTGTACTATTTAACAGTTCTGTACTATTTAACAGTTCATTATGTTCTGTACTATTTAACAGTTCATTGTGTTCTGTACTATTTAACAGTTCTGTACTATTTAACAAATCATTGTGTTCTGTACTATTTAACAGTTCTGTACTATTTAACAGTTCTGTACTATTTAACAGTTCATTGTGTTCTGTACTATTTAACAGTTCTGTACTATTTAACAGTTCATTGTGTTCTGTACTATTTAACAGTTCATTGTGTTCTGTACTATTTAACAAATCATTGTGTTCTGTACTATTTAACAGTTCTGTACTATTTAACAGTTCTGTACTATTTAACAGTTCATTGTATTCTGTACTATTTAATAGTTCATTGTGTTCTGTACTATTTAACAGTTCTGTACTATTTAACAGTTCTGTACTATTTAACAGTTCATTGTGTTCTGTACTATTTAACAGTTCTGTACTATTTAACAGTTCATTGTATACTGTACTATTTAATAGTTCATTGTGTTCTGTACTATTTAACAGTTCATTGTGTTCTGTACTATTTAACAGTTCTGTACTATTTAACAGTTCTGTACTATTTAACAGTTCATTGTGTTCTGTACTATTTAACAGTTCATTGTGTTGTGTACTATTTAACAGTTCTGTACTATTTAACAGTTCATTGTGTTCTGTACTATTTAACAGTTCATTGTGTTCTGTACTATTTAACAGTTCTGTACTATTTAACAGTTCATTGTGTTCTGTACTATTTAACAGTTCTGTACTATTTAACAGTTCATTGTGTTCTGTACTATTTAACAGTTCATTGTGTTCTGTACTATTTAACAGTTCATTGTGTTCTGTACTATTTAACAGTTCTGTACTATTTAACAGTTCATTGTGTTCTGTACTATTTAACAGTTCTGTACTATTTAACAGTTCATTGTGTTCTGTACTATTTAACAGTTCTGTACTATTTAACAGTTCATTGTGTTCTGTACTATTTAACAGTTCATTGTGTTCTGTACTATTTAACAGTTCATTATGTTCTGTACTATTTAACAGTTCTGTACTATTTAACAGTTCATTGTGTTCTGTACTATTTAACAGTTCATTGTGTTCTGTACTATTTAACAGTTCATTGTGTTCTGTACTATTTAACAGTTCTGTACTATTTAACAGTTCATTGTGTTCTGTACTATTTAACAGTTCATTGTGTTCTGTACTATTTAACAGTTCATTATGTTCTGTACTATTTAACAGTTCTGTACTATTTAACAGTTCATTGTGTTCTGTACTATTTAACAGTTCATTGTGTTCTGTACTATTTAACAGTTCATTGTGTTCTGTACTATTTAACAGTTCATTGTGTTCTGTATTATTTAACAGTTCTGTACTATTTAACAGTTCTGTACTATTTAACAGTTCATTGTGTTCTGTACTATTTAACAGTTCTGTACCATTTAACAGTTCATTGTGTTCTGTACTATTTAACAGTTCTGTACTATTTAACAGTTCATTGTGTTCTATACTATTTAACAGTTCATTGTGTTCTATACTATTTAACAGTTCATTATGTTCTGTACTATTTAACAGTTCATTGTGTTCTGTACTATTTAACAGTTCTGTACTATTTAACAGTTCTGTATTATTTAACAGTTCTGTACTATTTAACAGTTCTGTACTATTTAACAGTTCATTGTGTTCTGTACTATTTAACAGTTCTGTACTATTTAACAGTTCATTATGTTCTGTATTATTTAACAGTTCATTGTGTTCTGTACTATTTAACAGTTCTGTACTATTTAACAGTTCTGTACTATTTAACAGTTCATTGTGTTCTGTATTATTTAACAGTTCTGTACTATTTAACAGTTCTGTACTATTTAACAGTTCTGTACTATTTAACAGTTCTGTACTATTTAACAGTTCATTATGTTCTGTATTATTTAACAGTTCTGTACTATTTAACAGTTCATTGTGTTCTGTACTATTTAACAGTTCTGTACTATTTAACAGTTCATTGTGTTCTGTACTATTTAACAGTTCATTGTGTTCTGTATTATTTAACAGTTCTGTACTATTTAACAGTTCTGTACTATTTAACAGTTCTGTACTATTTAACAGTTCATTGTGTTCTGTACTATTTAACAGTTCTGTACTATTTAACAGTTCTGTACTATTTAACAGTTCTGTACTATTTAACAGTTCATTGTGTTCTGTACTATTTAACAGTTCATTGTGTTCTGTACTATTTAACAGTTCTGTACTATTTAACAGTTCTGTACTATTTAACAGTTCATTGTGTTCTGTACTATTTAACAGTTCATTGTGTCCTGTACTATTTAACAGTTCTGTACTATTTAACAGTTCTGTACTATTTAACAGTTCATTGTGTTCTGTACTATTTAACAGTTCGTTGTGTTCTGTATTATTTAACAGTTCTGTACTATTTAACAGTTCTGTACTATTTAACAGTTCATTGTGTTCTGTACTATTTAACAGTTCTGTACTATTTAACAGTTCATTGTGTTCTGTACTATTTAACAGTTCATTGTGTTCTGTACTATTTAACTGTTCTGTACTATTTAACAGTTCATTATGTTCTGTATTATTAAACAGTTCTGTACTATTTAACAGTTCATTGTGTTCTGTACTATTTAACAGTTCATTGTGTTCTGTATTATTTAACTGTTCTGTACTATTTAACAGTTCATTGTGTTCTGTACTATTTAACAGTTCATTGTGTTCTGTACTATTTAACAGTTCTGTACTATTTAACAGTTCATTGTGTTCTGTACTATTTAACAGTTCATTGTGTTCTGTATTATTTAACAGTTCTGTACTATTTAACAGTTCTGTACTATTTAACAGTTCTGTACTATTTAACAGTTCATTATGTTCTGTATTATTTAACAGTTCTGTACTATTTAACAGTTCATTGTGTTCTGTACTATTTAACAGTTCTGTACTATTTAACAGTTCATTGTGTTCTGTACTATTTAACAGTTCATTGTGTTCTGTACTATTTAACAGTTCTGTACTATTTAACAGTTCATTATGTTCTGTATTATTTAACAGTTCTGTACTATTTAACAGTTCATTGTGTTCTGTACTATTTAACAGTTCTGTACTATTTAACAGTTCATTGTGTTCTGTACTATTTAACAGTTCATTGTGTTCTGTATTATTTAACAGTTCTGTACTATTTAACAGTTCTGTACTGTTTAACAGTTCTGTACTATTTAACAGTTCTGTACTATTTAACAGTTCATTGTGTTCTGTACTATTTAACAGTTCATTGTGTTCTGTACTATTTAACAGTTCTGTACTATTTAACAGTTCTGTACTATTTAACAGTTCATTGTGTTCTGTACTATTTAACAGTTCTGTACTATTTAACAGTTCATTGTGTTCTGTACTATTTAACAGTTCTGTACTATTTAACAGTTCTGTACTATTTAACAGTTCATTGTGTTCTGTACTATTTAACAGTTCTGTACTATTTAACAGTTCATTGTGTTCTGTACTATTTAACAGTTCATTGTGTTCTGTACTATTTAACAGTTCTGTACTATTTAACAGTTCATTGTGTTCTGTACTATTTAACAGTTCTGTACTATTTAACAGTTCATTGTGTTCTGTACTATTTAACAGTTCTGTACTATTTAACAGTTCATTGTGTTCTGTACTATTTAACAGTTCATTGTGTTCTGTACTATTTAACAGTTCATTGTGTTCTGTACTATTTAACAGTTCATTGTGTTCTGTACTATTTAACAGTTCATTGTGTTCTGTACTATTTAACAGTTCATTGTGTTCTGTACTATTTAACAGTTCATTGTGTTCTGTACTATTTAACAGTTCATTGTGTTCTGTACTATTTAACAGTTCTGTACTATTTAACAGTTCATTGTGTTCTGTACTATTTAACAGTTCTGTACTATTTAACAGTTCATTGTGTTCTGTACTATTTAACAGTTCTGTACTATTTAACAGTTCATTGTGTTCTATACTATTTAACAGTTCATTGTGTTCTGTACTATTTAACAGTTCATTGTGTTCTGTACTATTTAACAGTTCATTGTGTTCTGTACTATTTAACAGTTCATTGTGTTCTGTACTATTTAACAGTTCATTGTGTTCTATACTATTTAACAGTTCTGTACTATTTAACAGTTCATTGTGTTCTGTACTATTTAACAGTTCATTGTGTTCTGTACTATTTAACAGTTCATTGTGTTCTGTACTATTTAACAGTTCTGTATTATTTAACAGTTCTGTACTATTTAACAGTTCTGTACTATTTAACAGTTCATTGTGTTCTGTACTATTTAACAGTTCTGTACTATTTAACAGTTCATTGTGTTCTGTACTATTTAACAGTTCATTGTGTTCTGTACTATTTAACAGTTCTGTACTATTTAACAGTTCATTGTGTTCTGTACTATTTAACAGTTCTGTACTATTTAACAGTTCATTGTGTTCTATACTATTTAACAGTTCATTGTGTTCTGTACTATTTAACAGTTCATTATGTTCTGTACTATTTAACAGTTCTGTACTGTTTAACAGTTCATTGTGTTCTGTACTATTTAACAGTTCTGTACTATTTAACAGTTCTGTACTATTTAACAGTTCTGTACTATTTAACAGTTCATTGTGTTCTGTACTATTTAACAGTTCTGTACTATTTAACAGTTCATTGTGTTCTGTACTATTTAACAGTTCTGTACTATTTAACAGTTCATTGTGTTCTATACTATTTAACAGTTCATTGTGTTCTGTACTATTTAACAGTTCTGTACTGTTTAACAGTTCATTGTGTTCTATACTATTTAACAGTTCATTGTGTTCTGTACTATTTAACAGTTCATTATGTTCTGTACTATTTAACAGTTCTGTACTGTTTAACAGTTCATTGTGTTCTGTACTATTTAACAGTTCATTGTGTTCTGTACTATTTAACAGTTCATTATGTTCTGTACTATTTAACAGTTCTGTACTATTTAACAGTTCTGTACTATTTAACAGTTCTGTACTATTTAACAGTTCATTGTGTTCTCTACTATTTAACAGTTCTGTACTATTTAACAGTTCATTGTGTTCTGTACTATTTAACAGTTCATTGTGTTCTGTACTATTTAACAGTTCTGTACTATTTAACAGTTCATTGTATTCTGTACTATTTAACAGTTCATTGTGTTCTGTACTATTTAACAGTTCTGTACTATTTAACAGTTCTGTACTATTTAACAGTTCATTGTGTTCTGTACTATTTAACAGTTCTGTACTATTTAATAGTTCATTGTGTTCTGTACTATTTAACAGTTCATTATGTTCTGTACTATTTAACAGTTCTGTACTATTTAACAGTTCATTGTGTTCTGTACTATTTAACAGTTCATTATGTTCTGTACTATTTAACAGTTCTGTACTGTTTAACAGTTCATTGTGTTCTGTACTATTTAACAGTTCTGTACTATTTAACAGTTCATTGTGTTCTGTACTATTTAACAGTTCTGTACTATTTAACAGTTCATTGTGTTCTGTACTATTTAACAGTTCATTATGTTCTGTACTATTTAACAGTTCTGTACTATTTAACAGTTCATTGTATTCTGTACTATTTAACAGTTCTGTACTATTTAACAGTTCATTGTGTTCTGTACTATTTAACAGTTCTGTCCTATTTAACAGTTCATTGTGTTCTGTACTATTTAACAGTTCTGTACTATTTAACAGTTCATTGTGTTCTGTACTATTTAACAGTTCATTGTGTTCTGTACTATTTAACAGTTCATTGTGTTCTGTACTATTTAACAGTTCATTGTGTTCTGTACTATTTAACAGTTCATTGTGTTCTGTACTATTTAACAGTTCTGTACTATTTAACAGTTCTGTACTATTTAACAGTTCATTGTGTTCTGTACTATTTAACAGTTCTGTACTATTTAACAGTTCTGTACTATTTAACAGTTCATTGTGTTCTGTACTATTTAACAGTTCATTATGTTCTGTACTATTTAACAGTTCTGTACTATTTAACAGTTCATTGTGTTCTGTACTGTTTAACAGTTCATTGTGTTCTGTACTATTTAACAGTTCTGTACTATTTAACAGTTCATTGTGTTCTGTACTGTTTAACAGTTCATTGTGTTCTGTACTATTTAACAGTTCTGTACTATTTAACAGTTCATTGTGTTCTATACTATTTAACAGTTCATTGTGTTCTGTACTATTTAACAGTTCATTATGTTCTGTACTATTTAACAGTTCTGTACTGTTTAACAGTTCATTGTGTTCTATACTATTTAACAGTTCATTGTGTTCTGTACTATTTAACAGTTCATTGTGTTCTGTACTATTTAACAGTTCTGTACTATTTAACAGTTCTGTACTATTTAACAGTTCATTGTGTTCTGTACTATTTAACAGTTCTGTACTATTTAACAGTTCATTGTATTCTGTACTATTTAACAGTTCATTGTGTTCTGTACTATTTAACAGTTCTGTACTATTTAACAGTTCTGTACTATTTAACAGTTCATTGTGTTCTGTACTATTTAACAGTTCTGTACTATTTAACAGTTCATTGTGTTCTGTACTATTTAACAGTTCTGTACTATTTAACAGTTCATTGTGTTCTGTACTATTTAACAGTTCATTGTGTTCTGTACTATTTAACAGTTCATTGTGTTCTGTACTATTTAACAGTTCTGTACTATTTAACAGTTCATTGTGTTCTGTACTATTTAACAGTTCATTGTGTTCTGTACTATTTAACAGTTCTGTACTATTTAACAGTTCTGTACTATTTAACAGTTCATTGTGTTCTGTACTATTTAACAGTTCATTGTGTTCTATACTATTTAACAGTTCTGTACTATTTAACAGTTCTGTACTATTTAACAGTTCTGTACTATTTAACAGTTCATTGTGTTCTGTACTATTTAACAGTTCTGTACTATTTAACAGTTCATTGTGTTCTGTACTATTTAACAGTTCATTATGTTCTGTACTATTTAACAGTTCTGTACTGTTTAACAGTTCATTGTGTTCTGTACTATTTAACAGTTCTGTACTATTTAACAGTTCATTGTGTTCTGTACTATTTAACAGTTCTGTACTATTTAACAGTTCATTGTGTTCTGTACTATTTAACAGTTCTGTCCTATTTAACAGTTCATTGTGTTCTGTACTATTTAACAGTTCTGTACTATTTAACAGTTCATTGTGTTCTGTACTATTTAACAGTTCATTGTGTTCTGTACTATTTAACAGTTCATTGTGTTCTGTACTATTTAACAGTTCATTGTATTCTGTACTATTTAACAGTTCTGTACTATTTAACAGTTCATTGTGTTCTGTACTATTTAACAGTTCTGTACTATTTAACAGTTCATTGTGTTCTGTACTATTTAACAGTTCTGTACTATTTAACAGTTCTGTACTATTTAACAGTTCATTGTGTTCTGTACTATTTAACAGTTCTGTACTATTTAACAGTTCATTGTGTTCTGTACTATTTAACAGTTCATTGTGTTCTGTACTATTTAACAGTTCATTGTGTTCTGTACTATTTAACAGTTCATTGTGTTCTGTACTATTTAACAGTTCATTGTGTTCTGTACTATTTAACAGTTCATTGTGTTCTGTACTATTTAACAGTTCTGTACTATTTAACAGTTCTGTACTATTTAACAGTTCATTGTGTTCTGTACTATTTAACAGTTCTGTACTATTTAACAGTTCTGTACTATTTAACAGTTCATTGTGTTCTGTACTATTTAACAGTTCTGTACTATTTAACAGTTCATTATGTTCTGTACTATTTAACAGTTCTGTACTATTTAACAGTTCATTATGTTCTGTACTATTTAACAGTTCTGTACTATTTAACAGTTCATTGTGTTCTATACTATTTAATAGTTCATTGTGTTCTGTACTATTTAACAGTTCATTGTGTTCTGTACTATTTAACAGTTCATTATGTTCTGTACTATTTAACAGTTCTGTACTATTTAACAGTTCATTGTGTTCTGTACTATTTAACAGTTCATTGTGTTCTGTACTATTTAACAGTTCTGTACTATTTAACAGTTCTGTACTATTTAACAGTTCATTGTGTTCTGTACTTTTTAACAGTTCTGTACTATTTAACAGTTCATTGTGTTCTGTACTATTTAACAGTTCATTGTGTTCTGTACTATTTAACAGTTCTGTACTATTTAACAGTTCATTATGTTCTGTATTATTTAACAGTTCTGTACTATTTAACAGTTCATTGTGTTCTGTACTATTTAACAGTTCTGTACTATTTAACAGTTCATTGTGTTCTGTACTATTTAACAGTTCATTGTGTTCTGTATTATTTAACAGTTCTGTACTATTTAACAGTTCTGTACTATTTAACAGTTCTGTACTATTTAACAGTTCTGTACTATTTAACAGTTCATTATGTTCTGTATTATTTAACAGTTCTGTACTATTTAACAGTTCATTGTGTTCTGTACTATTTAACAGTTCTGTACTATTTAACAGTTCATTGTGTTCTGTACTATTTAACAGTTCATTGTGTTCTGTATTATTTAACAGTTCTGTACTATTTAACAGTTCTGTACTATTTAACAGTTCTGTACTATTTAACAGTTCATTGTGTTCTGTACTATTTAACAGTTCTGTACTATTTAACAGTTCTGTACTATTTAACAGTTCTGTACTATTTAACAGTTCATTGTGTTCTGTACTATTTAACAGTTCATTGTGTTCTGTACTATTTAACAGTTCTGTACTATTTAACAGTTCTGTACTATTTAACAGTTCATTGTGTTCTATACTATTTAACAGTTCTGTACTATTTAACAGTTCATTGTGTTCTGTACTATTTAACAGTTCATTGTGTTCTGTACTATTTAACAGTTCATTGTGTTCTGTACCATTTAACAGTTCATTGTGTTCTGTACTATTTAACAGTTCTGTACTATTTAACAGTTCATTGTGTTCTGTACTATTTAACAGTTCATTGTGTTCTGTACTATTTAACAGTTCTGTACTATTTAACAGTTCATTGTGTTCTGTACTATTTAACAGTTCTGTACTATTTAACAGTTCATTGTGTTCTGTACTATTTAACAGTTCTGTACTATTTAATAGTTCATTGTGTTCTGTACTATTTAACAGTTCTGTACTATTTAACAGTTCATTGTGTTCTGTACTATTTAACAGTTCATTGTGTTCTGTACTATTTAACAGTTCTGTACTATTTAACAGTTCATTGTGTTCTGTACTATTTAACAGTTCATTGTGTTCTCTACTATTTAACAGTTCTGTACTATTTAACAGTTCATTGTATTCTGTACTATTTAATAGTTCATTGTGTTCTGTACTATTTAACAGTTCATTGTGTTCTGTACTATTTAACAGTTCTGTACTATTTAACAGTTCATTGTGTTCTGTACTATTTAACAGTTCATTGTGTTCTGTACTATTTAACAGTTCTGTACTATTTAACAGTTCATTGTGTTCTGTACTATTTAACAGTTCATTATGTTCTGTACTATTTAACAGTTCTGTACTATTTAACAGTTCATTATGTTCTGTACTATTTAACAGTTCTGTACTATTTAACAGTTCATTATGTTCTGTACTATTTAACAGTTCATTGTGTTCTGTACTATTTAACAGTTCTGTACTATTTAACAGTTCATTGTGTTCTGTACTATTTAACAGTTCATTATGTTCTGTACTATTTAACAGTTCATTGTGTTCTGTACTATTTAACAGTTCTGTACCATTTAACAGTTCATTGTGTTCTGTACTATTTAACAGTTCTGTACTATTTAACAGTTCATTGTGTTCTGTACTATTTAACAGTTCATTGTGTTCTGTACTATTTAACAGTTCTGTACTATTTAACAGTTCTGTACTATTTAACAGTTCATTGTGTTCTGTACTTTTTAACAGTTCTGTACTATTTAACAGTTCATTGTGTTCTGTACTATTTAACAGTTCATTGTGTTCTGTACTATTTAACAGTTCTGTACTATTTAACAGTTCATTATGTTCTGTATTATTTAACAGTTCTGTACTATTTAACAGTTCATTGTGTTCTCTACTATTTAACAGTTCTGTACTATTTAACAGTTCATTGTATTCTGTACTATTTAATAGTTCATTGTGTTCTGTACTATTTAACAGTTCATTGTGTTCTGTACTATTTAACAGTTCTGTACTATTTAACAGTTCATTGTGTTCTGTACTATTTAACAGTTCATTGTGTTCTGTACTATTTAACAGTTCTGTACTATTTAACAGTTCATTGTGTTCTGTACTATTTAACAGTTCATTATGTTCTGTACTATTTAACAGTTCTGTACTATTTAACAGTTCATTGTGTTCTGTACTATTTAACAGTTCTGTACCATTTAACAGTTCATTGTGTTCTGTACTATTTAACAGTTCTGTACTATTTAACAGTTCATTGTGTTCTGTACTATTTAACAGTTCATTGTGTTCTGTACTATTTAACAGTTCTGTACTATTTAACAGTTCTGTACTATTTAACAGTTCATTGTGTTCTGTACTTTTTAACAGTTCTGTACTATTTAACAGTTCATTGTGTTCTGTACTATTTAACAGTTCATTGTGTTCTGTACTATTTAACAGTTCTGTACTATTTAACAGTTCATTATGTTCTGTATTATTTAACAGTTCTGTACTATTTAACAGTTCATTGTGTTCTGTACTATTTAACAGTTCTGTACTATTTAACAGTTCATTGTGTTCTGTACTATTTAACAGTTCATTGTGTTCTGTATTATTTAACAGTTCTGTACTATTTAACAGTTCTGTACTATTTAACAGTTCTGTACTATTTAACAGTTCTGTACTATTTAACAGTTCATTATGTTCTGTATTATTTAACAGTTCTGTACTATTTAACAGTTCATTGTGTTCTGTACTATTTAACAGTTCTGTACTATTTAACAGTTCATTGTGTTCTGTACTATTTAACAGTTCATTGTGTTCTGTATTATTTAACAGTTCTGTACTATTTAACAGTTCTGTACTATTTAACAGTTCTGTACTATTTAACAGTTCATTGTGTTCTGTACTATTTAACAGTTCTGTACTATTTAACAGTTCTGTACTATTTAACAGTTCTGTACTATTTAACAGTTCATTGTGTTCTGTACTATTTAACAGTTCATTGTGTTCTGTACTATTTAACAGTTCTGTACTATTTAACAGTTCTGTACTATTTAACAGTTCATTGTGTTCTATACTATTTAACAGTTCTGTACTATTTAACAGTTCATTGTGTTCTGTACTATTTAACAGTTCATTGTGTTCTGTACTATTTAACAGTTCATTGTGTTCTGTACCATTTAACAGTTCATTGTGTTCTGTACTATTTAACAGTTCTGTACTATTTAACAGTTCATTGTGTTCTGTACTATTTAACAGTTCATTGTGTTCTGTACTATTTAACAGTTCTGTACTATTTAACAGTTCATTGTGTTCTGTACTATTTAACAGTTCTGTACTATTTAACAGTTCATTGTGTTCTGTACTATTTAACAGTTCTGTACTATTTAATAGTTCATTGTGTTCTGTACTATTTAACAGTTCTGTACTATTTAACAGTTCATTGTGTTCTCTACTATTTAACAGTTCTGTACTATTTAACAGTTCATTGTATTCTGTACTATTTAATAGTTCATTGTGTTCTGTACTATTTAACAGTTCATTGTGTTCTGTACTATTTAACAGTTCTGTACTATTTAACAGTTCTGTACTGTTTAACAGTTCATTGTGTTCTGTACTATTTAACAGTTCATTGTGTTCTGTACTATTTAACAGTTCATTGTGTTCTGTACTATTTAACAGTTCATTGTGTTCTGTACTATTTAACAGTTCATTGTGTTCTGTACTATTTAACAGTTCATTGTGTTCTGTACTATTTAACAGTTCATTGTGTTCTGTACTATTTAACAGTTCTGTACTATTTAACAGTTCTGTACTATTTAACAGTTCTGTACTATTTAACAGTTCATTGTGTTCTGTACTATTTAACAGTTATGTACTATTTAACAGTTCTGTACTATTTAACAGTTCATTGTGTTCTGTATTATTTAACAGTTCTGTACTATTTAGCAGTTCATTGTGTTCTGTACCATTTAACAGTTCATTGTGTTCTGTACTATTTAACAGTTCATTGTGTTCTGTACTATTTAACAGTTCATTGTATTCTCTACTATTTAACAGTTCTGTACTATTTAACAGTTCATTGTGTTCTGTACTATTTAACAGTTCATTGTGTTCTGTACTATTTAACAGTTCATTGTATTCTGTACTATTTAACAGTTCATTGTGTTCTCTACTATTTAACAGTTCATTGTGTTCTGTACTATTTAACAGTTCATGGTGTTCTGTACTATTTAACAGTTCATTGTGTTCTGTACTATTTAACAGTTCATTGTGTTCTGTACTATTTAACAGTTCTGTACTATTTAACAGTTCATTGTGTTCTGTACTATTTAACAGTTCATTGTGTTCTGTACTATTTAACAGTTCATTGTGTTCTCTACTATTTAACAGTTCTGTACTATTTAACAGTTCATTGTGTTCTGTACTATTTAATAGTTCATTGTGTTCTGTACTATTTAACAGTTCATTGTGTTCTGTACTATTTAACAGTTCATTATGTTCTGTACTATTTAACAGTTCTGTACTATTTAACAGTTCATTGTGTTCTGTACTATTTAACAGTTCTATACTATTTAACAGTTCATTGTGTTCTGTACTATTTAACAGTTCATTGTGTTCTGTACTATTTAACAGTTCTGTACTATTTAATAGTTCATTGTGTTCTGTACTATTTAACAGTTCATTGTGTTCTGTACTATTTAACAGTTCATTGTGTTCTCTACTATTTAACAGTTCTGTATTATTTAACAGTTCTGTACTATTTAACAGTTCTGTACTATTTAACAGTTCATTGTGTTCTGTACTATTTAACAGTTATGTACTATTTAACAGTTCTGTACTATTTAACAGTTCATTGTGTTCTATACTATTTAACAGTTCATTGTGTTCTGTACTATTTAACAGTTCTGTACTATTTAACAGTTCTGTACTATTTAACAGTTCATTGTGTTCTGTACTATTTAACAGTTCTGTACTATTTAACAGTTATGTACTATTTAACAGTTCTGTACTATTTAACAGTTCATTGTGTTCTGTACTATTTAACAGTTCTGTACTATTTAACAGTTCATTGTGTTCTATACTATTTAACAGTTCATTGTGTTCTATACTATTTAACAGTTCATTGTGTTCTGTACCATTTAACAGTTCATTATGTTCTGTATTATTTAACAGTTCTGTACTATTTAACAGTTCATTGTGTTCTGTACTATTTAACAGTTCTGTACTATTTAACAGTTCATTGTGTTCTGTACTATTTAACAGTTCATTGTGTTCTGTATTATTTAACAGTTCTGTACTATTTAACAGTTCTGTACTATTTAACAGTTCTGTACTATTTAACAGTTCTGTACTATTTAACAGTTCATTATGTTCTGTATTATTTAACAGTTCTGTACTATTTAACAGTTCATTGTGTTCTGTACTATTTAACAGTTCTGTACTATTTAACAGTTCATTGTGTTCTGTACTATTTAACAGTTCATTGTGTTCTGTATTATTTAACAGTTCTGTACTATTTAACAGTTCTGTACTATTTAACAGTTCTGTACTATTTAACAGTTCATTGTGTTCTGTACTATTTAACAGTTCTGTACTATTTAACAGTTCTGTACTATTTAACAGTTCTGTACTATTTAACAGTTCATTGTGTTCTGTACTATTTAACAGTTCATTGTGTTCTGTACTATTTAACAGTTCTGTACTATTTAACAGTTCTGTACTATTTAACAGTTCATTGTGTTCTATACTATTTAACAGTTCTGTACTATTTAACAGTTCATTGTGTTCTGTACTATTTAACAGTTCATTGTGTTCTGTACTATTTAACAGTTCATTGTGTTCTGTACCATTTAACAGTTCATTGTGTTCTGTACTATTTAACAGTTCTGTACTATTTAACAGTTCATTGTGTTCTGTACTATTTAACAGTTCATTGTGTTCTGTACTATTTAACAGTTCTGTACTATTTAACAGTTCATTGTGTTCTGTACTATTTAACAGTTCTGTACTATTTAACAGTTCATTGTGTTCTGTACTATTTAACAGTTCTGTACTATTTAATAGTTCATTGTGTTCTGTACTATTTAACAGTTCTGTACTATTTAACAGTTCATTGTGTTCTCTACTATTTAACAGTTCTGTACTATTTAACAGTTCATTGTATTCTGTACTATTTAATAGTTCATTGTGTTCTGTACTATTTAACAGTTCATTGTGTTCTGTACTATTTAACAGTTCTGTACTATTTAACAGTTCTGTACTGTTTAACAGTTCATTGTGTTCTGTACTATTTAACAGTTCATTGTGTTCTGTACTATTTAACAGTTCATTGTGTTCTGTACTATTTAACAGTTCATTGTGTTCTGTACTATTTAACAGTTCATTGTGTTCTGTACTATTTAACAGTTCATTGTGTTCTGTACTATTTAACAGTTCATTGTGTTCTGTACTATTTAACAGTTCTGTACTATTTAACAGTTCTGTACTATTTAACAGTTCTGTACTATTTAACAGTTCATTGTGTTCTGTACTATTTAACAGTTATGTACTATTTAACAGTTCTGTACTATTTAACAGTTCATTGTGTTCTGTATTATTTAACAGTTCTGTACTATTTAGCAGTTCATTGTGTTCTGTACCATTTAACAGTTCATTGTGTTCTGTACTATTTAACAGTTCATTGTGTTCTGTACTATTTAACAGTTCATTGTATTCTCTACTATTTAACAGTTCTGTACTATTTAACAGTTCATTGTGTTCTGTACTATTTAACAGTTCATTGTGTTCTGTACTATTTAACAGTTCATTGTATTCTGTACTATTTAACAGTTCATTGTGTTCTCTACTATTTAACAGTTCATTGTGTTCTGTACTATTTAACAGTTCATTGTGTTCTGTACTATTTAACAGTTCATTGTGTTCTGTACTATTTAACAGTTCATTGTGTTCTGTACTATTTAACAGTTCTGTACTATTTAACAGTTCATTGTGTTCTGTACTATTTAACAGTTCATTGTGTTCTGTACTATTTAACAGTTCATTGTGTTCTCTACTATTTAACAGTTCTGTACTATTTAACAGTTCATTGTGTTCTGTACTATTTAATAGTTCATTGTGTTCTGTACTATTTAACAGTTCATTGTGTTCTGTACTATTTAACAGTTCATTATGTTCTGTACTATTTAACAGTTCTGTACTATTTAACAGTTCATTGTGTTCTGTACTATTTAACAGTTCTATACTATTTAACAGTTCATTGTGTTCTGTACTATTTAACAGTTCATTGTGTTCTGTACTATTTAACAGTTCTGTACTATTTAATAGTTCATTGTGTTCTGTACTATTTAACAGTTCATTGTGTTCTGTACTATTTAACAGTTCATTGTGTTCTCTACTATTTAACAGTTCTGTATTATTTAACAGTTCTGTACTATTTAACAGTTCTGTACTATTTAACAGTTCATTGTGTTCTGTACTATTTAACAGTTATGTACTATTTAACAGTTCTGTACTATTTAACAGTTCATTGTGTTCTATACTATTTAACAGTTCATTGTGTTCTGTACTATTTAACAGTTCTGTACTATTTAACAGTTCTGTACTATTTAACAGTTCATTGTGTTCTGTACTATTTAACAGTTCTGTACTATTTAACAGTTATGTACTATTTAACAGTTCTGTACTATTTAACAGTTCATTGTGTTCTGTACTATTTAACAGTTCTGTACTATTTAACAGTTCATTGTGTTCTATACTATTTAACAGTTCATTGTGTTCTATACTATTTAACAGTTCATTGTGTTCTGTACCATTTAACATTTCATTGTGTTCTGTACTATTTAACAGTTCTGTACTATTTAACAGTTCATTGTGTTCTGTACTATTTAACAGTTATGTACTATTTAACAGTTCTGTACTATTTAACAGTTCATTGTGTTCTGTACCATTTAACAGTTCATTGTGTTCTGTACTATTTAACAGTTCTGTACTATTTAACAGTTCATTGTGTTCTGTACTATTTAACAGTTCATTGTGTTCTGTACTATTTAACAGTTCTGTACTATTTAACAGTTCATTGTGTTCTGTACTATTTAACAGCTCATTGTTTTCTGTACTATTTAACAGTTCTGTACTATTTAACAGGGCTTATTCAGTGCTGTGAGATGGTTGGGCCAGGACACCATTCAAGACTTCAGGTCTAAGAATGATATCCAATGTCCTTATACAGTTGAACGTGTTGTACTGTATTTGTCCCTCAACCTGTACTTTCTCTGCACATGTGTTGTGGTTATGTCTTTTACCCTTACAGCGCTCGGAGGTCATTCTCCCTGCTGAGTACCTCTGGACAATTGTTGCTCTGCTCTGACAGTTTGATAACTATGGTTTACTCTCTCTTCCCTCTTTCCCCGTTACTGTCTCCTCTCTCTGTCCTCCTCTTTCATAAACTCTCTCCCTCTCTCTTCCCCCATTTTTTGTCTATCTCTCTCTTTACCTATCCCCCTGTCTCTCTCTCTCTCTCTCTCTCTCTCTCTCTCTCTCTCTCTCTCTCTCTCTCTCTCTGTCTCTCTGTCTCTCTGTCTCTCTGTCTCTCTCTCTCTCTCTCTGTCTCTCTGTCTCTCTCTCTCTTTACCTATCCCCCTCACTCTTTCTCTTTACCTATGCCCCTGCCTCTCGCTTTCCTCTGACTCTCTCTCTCTGTCTCTCCCTCTCTCTCTAGTGGTTCTGTTGGACACCACAGCTGTTCTGGGTGAGTTGGACTGGAGGACCTACCCAGTGAATGGGGTAAGTGTTTCTCCTACCATACCATTGTATAGGCGGGGCGCCCCCAGGATGTGGGTCTTCCAAATCGAATCAAATCAAATTTTATTAGTCACATGCTCCGAATACAACAGGTGTAGACCTCACAGTGAAATGCTGAATACAACAGGTGTAGACCTCACAGTGAAATGCTAAATACAACAGGTGTAGTAGACCTTACAGTGAAATGCTGAATACAACAGGTGTAGTAGACCTCACAGTGAAATGCTGAATACAACAGGTGTAGTAGACCTCACAGTGAAATGCTGAATACAACAGGTGTAGTAGACCTTACAGTGAAATGCTGAATACAACAGGTGTAGTAGACCTCACAGTGAAATGCTGAATACAACAGGTGTAGTAGACCTCACAGTGAAATGCTGAATACAACAGGTGTAGTAGACCTCACAGTGAAATGCTGAATACAACAGGTGTAGTAGACCTCACAGTGAAATGCTAAATACAACAGGTGTAGTAGACCTCACAGTGAAATGCTAAATACAACAGGTGTAGTAGACCTCACAGTGAAATGCTGAATACAACAGGTGTAGTAGACCTCACAGTGAAATGCTGAATACAACAGGTGTAGTAGACCTTACAGTGAAATGCTGAATACAACAAGTGTAGACCTTATAGTGAAATGCTGAATACAACAGGTGCAGTAGACCTTACAGTGAAATGCTGAATACAACAGGTGTAGTAGACCTCACAGTGAAATGCTAAATACAACAGGTGTAGTAGACCTCACAGTGAAATGCTGAATACAACAGGTGTAGTAGACCTTACAGTGAAATGCTGAATACAACAGGTGTAGTAGACCTCACAGTGAAATGCTGAATACAACAGGTGTAGTAGACCTCACAGTGAAATGCTGAATACAACAGGTGTAGTAGACCTCACAGTGAAATGCTGAATACAACAGGTGTAGTAGACCTCACAGTGAAATGCTGAATACAACAGGTGTAGTAGACCTCACAGTGAAATGCTGAATACAACAGGTCTAGTAGACCTTACAGTGAAATGCTGAATACAACAGATGTAGTAGACCTTACAGTGAAATGCTGAATACAACAGGTGTAGTAGACCTTACAGTGAAATGCTGAATACAACAGGTGTAGAAGACCTTACAGTGAAATGCTGAATACAACAGGTGTAGTAGACCTTACAGTGAACTGCTGAATACAACAGGTGTAGTAGACCTTACAGTGAACTGCTGAATACAACAGGTGTAGTAGACCTTACAGTGAAATGCTGAATACAACAGGTGTAGTAGACCTCACAGTGTAATGCTGAATACAACAGGTGTAGTAGACCTCACAATGAAATGCTGAATACAACAGGTGTAGTAGACCTTACAGTGAAATGCTGAATACAACAGGTGTAGTAGACCTTACAGTGAAATGCTGAATACAACAGGTGTAGTAGACCTCACAGTGAAATACTGAATACAACAGGTGTAGTAGACCTTACAGTGAAATGCTGAATACAACAGGTGTAGTAGACCTTACAGTGAAATACTGAATACAACAGGTGTAGTAGACCTCACAGTGAAATACTGAATACAACAGGTGTAGTAGACCTTACAGTGAAATACTGAATACAACAGGTGTAGTAGACCTCATAGTGAAATGCTGAATACAACAGGTGTAGTAGACCTTACAGTGAAATGCTGAATACAACAGGTGTAGTAGACCTCACAGTGAAATACTGAATACAACAGGTGTAGTAGACCTCACAGTGAAATGCTGAATACAACAGGTGTAGTAGACCTTACAGTGAAATGCTGAATACAACAGGTGTAGTAGACCTCACAGTGAAATGCTGAATACAACAGGTGTAGTAGACCTCACAGTGAAATGCTGAATACAACAGGTGTAGTAGACCTCACAGTGAAATGCTGAATCCACAGGTGTAGTAGACCTCACAGTGAAATGCTGAATACAACAGGTGTAGAAGACCTCACAGTGAAATGCTGAATACAACAGGTGTAGTAGACCTTACAGTGAAATGCTGAATACAACAGGTGTAGTAGACCTTACAGTGAAATGCTGAATACAACAGGTGTAGTAGACCTCACAGTGAAATGCTGAATACAACAGGTGTAGTAGACCTCACAGTGAAATGCTGAATACAACAGGTGTAGTAGACCTTACAGTGAAATGCTGAATACAACAGGTGTAGTAGACCTCACAGTGAAATGCTGAATACAACAGGTGTAGTAGACCTTACAGTGAAATGCTGAATACAACAGGTGTAGTAGACCTTACAGTGAAATGCTGAATACAACAGGTGTAGTAGACCTTACAGTGAAATGCTGAATACAACAGGTGTAGTAGACCTTACAGTGAAATGCTGAATACAACAGGTGTAGTAGACCTCACAGTGAAATACTGAATACAACAGGTGTAGTAGACCTTACAGTGAAATGCTGAATACAACAGGTGTAGTAGACCTCACAGTGAAATGCTGAATACAACAGGTGTAGTAGACCTCACAGTGAAATGCTGAATACAACAGGTGTAGTTGACCTCACAGTGAAATGCTAAATACAACAGGTGTAGTAGACCTCACAGTGAAATGCTAAATACAACAGGTGTAGTAGACCTCACAGTGAAATGCTGAATACAACAGGTGTAGTAGACCTCACAGTGAAATGCTGAATACAACAGGTGTAGTAGACCTTACAGTGAAATGCTGAATACAACAAGTGTAGACCTTATAGTGAAATGCTGAATACAACAGGTGCAGTAGACCTTACAGTGAAATGCTGAATACAACAGGTGTAGTAGACCTCACAGTGAAATGCTAAATACAACAGGTGTAGTAGACCTCACAGTGAAATGCTGAATACAACAGGTGTAGTAGACCTTACAGTGAAATGCTGAATACAACAGGTGTAGTAGACCTCACAGTGAAATGCTGAATACAACAGGTCTAGTAGACCTCACAGTGAAATGCTGAATACAACAGGTGTAGTAGACCTCACAGTGAAATGCTGAATACAACAGGTGTAGTAGACCTCACAGTGAAATGCTGAATACAACAGGTCTAGTAGACCTTACAGTGAAATGCTGAATACAACAGATGTAGTAGACCTTACAGTGAAATGCTGAATACAACAGGTGTAGTAGACCTTACAGTGAAATGCTGAATACAACAGGTGTAGAAGACCTTACAGTGAAATGCTGAATACAACAGGTGTAGTAGACCTTACAGTGAACTGCTGAATACAACAGGTGTAGTAGACCTTACAGTGAACTGCTGAATACAACAGGTGTAGTAGACCTTACAGTGAAATGCTGAATACAACAGGTGTAGTAGACCTCACAGTGTAATGCTGAATACAACAGGTGTAGTAGACCTCACAATGAAATGCTGAATACAACAGGTGTAGTAGACCTTACAGTGAAATGCTGAATACAACAGGTGTAGTAGACCTTACAGTGAAATGCTGAATACAACAGGTGTAGTAGACCTCACAGTGAAATACTGAATACAACAGGTGTAGTAGACCTTACAGTGAAATGCTGAATACAACAGGTGTAGTAGACCTTACAGTGAAATACTGAATACAACAGGTGTAGTAGACCTCACAGTGAAATACTGAATACAACAGGTGTAGTAGACCTTACAGTGAAATACTGAATACAACAGGTGTAGTAGACCTCATAGTGAAATGCTGAATACAACAGGTGTAGTAGACCTTACAGTGAAATGCTGAATACAACAGGTGTAGTAGACCTCACAGTGAAATACTGAATACAACAGGTGTAGTAGACCTCACAGTGAAATGCTGAATACAACAGGTGTAGTAGACCTTACAGTGAAATGCTGAATACAACAGGTGTAGTAGACCTCACAGTGAAATGCTGAATACAACAGGTGTAGTAGACCTCACAGTGAAATGCTGAATACAACAGGTGTAGTAGACCTCACAGTGAAATGCTGAATCCACAGGTGTAGTAGACCTCACAGTGAAATGCTGAATACAACAGGTGTAGAAGACCTCACAGTGAAATGCTGAATACAACAGGTGTAGTAGACCTTACAGTGAAATGCTGAATACAACAGGTGTAGTAGACCTTACAGTGAAATGCTGAATACAACAGGTGTAGTAGACCTCACAGTGAAATGCTGAATACAACAGGTGTAGTAGACCTCACAGTGAAATGCTGAATACAACAGGTGTAGTAGACCTTACAGTGAAATGCTGAATACAACAGGTGTAGTAGACCTCACAGTGAAATGCTGAATACAACAGGTGTAGTAGACCTTACAGTGAAATGCTGAATACAACAGGTGTAGTAGACCTTACAGTGAAATGCTGAATACAACAGGTGTAGTAGACCTTACAGTGAAATACTGAATACAACAGGTGTAGTAGACCTCACAGTGAAATGCTGAATACAACAGGTGTAGTAGACCTCACAGTGAAATGCTGAATACAACAGGTGTAGAAGACCTCACAGTGAAATGCTGAATACAACAGGTGTAGTAGACCTTACAGTGAAATGCTGAATACAACAGGTGTAGTAGACCTTACAGTGAAATGCTGAATACAACAGGTGTAGTAGACCTCACAGTGAAATGCTGAATACAACAGGTGTAGTAGACCTCACAGTGAAATGCTGAATACAACAGGTGTAGTAGACCTTACAGTGAAATGCTGAATACAACAGGTGTAGTAGACCTCACAGTGAAATGCTGAATACAACAGGTGTAGTAGACCTTACAGTGAAATGCTGAATACAACAGGTGTAGTAGACCTTACAGTGAAATGCTGAATACAACAGGTGTAGTAGACCTTACAGTGAAATGCTGAATACAACAGGTGTAGTAGACCTTACAGTGAAATGCTGAATACAACAGGTGTAGTAGACCTCACAGTGAAATACTGAATACAACAGGTGTAGTAGACCTTACAGTGAAATGCTGAATACAACAGGTGTAGTAGACCTCACAGTGAAATGCTGAATACAACAGGTGTAGTAGACCTCACAGTGAAATGCTGAATACAACAGGTGTAGTAGACCTCACAGTGAAATGCTAAATACAACAGGTGTAGTAGACCTCACAGTGAAATGCTAAATACAACAGGTGTAGTAGACCTCACAGTGAAATGCTGAATACAACAGGTGTAGTAGACCTCACAGTGAAATGCTGAATACAACAGGTGTAGTAGACCTTACAGTGAAATGCTGAATACAACAAGTGTAGACCTTATAGTGAAATGCTGAATACAACAGGTGCAGTAGACCTTACAGTGAAATGCTGAATACAACAGGTGTAGTAGACCTCACAGTGAAATGCTGAATACAACAGGTGTAGTAGACCTCACAGTGAAATGCTGAATACAACAGGTGTAGTAGACCTCACAGTGAAATGCTGAATACAACAGGTGTAGTAGACCTCACAGTGAAATGCTAAATACAACAGGTGTAGTAGACCTCACAGTGAAATGCTGAATACAACAGGTGTAGTAGACCTTACAGTGAAATGCTGAATACAACAGGTGTAGTAGACCTCACAGTGAAATGCTGAATACAACAGGTCTAGTAGACCTCACAGTGAAATGCTGAATACAACAGGTGTAGTAGACCTCACAGTGAAATGCTGAATACAACAGGTGTAGTAGACCTCACAGTGAAATGCTGAATACAACAGGTCTAGTAGACCTTACAGTGAAATGCTGAATACAACAGATGTAGTAGACCTTACAGTGAAATGCTGAATACAACAGGTGTAGTAGACCTTACAGTGAAATGCTGAATACAACAGGTGTAGAAGACCTTACAGTGAAATGCTGAATACAACAGGTGTAGTAGACCTTACAGTGAACTGCTGAATACAACAGGTGTAGTAGACCTTACAGTGAACTGCTGAATACAACAGGTGTAGTAGACCTTACAGTGAAATGCTGAATACAACAGGTGTAGTAGACCTCACAGTGAAATGCTGAATACAACAGGTGTAGTAGACCTCACAATGAAATGCTGAATACAACAGGTGTAGTAGACCTTACAGTGAAATGCTGAATACAACAGGTGTAGTAGACCTTACAGTGAAATGCTGAATACAACAGGTGTAGTAGACCTCACAGTGAAATACTGAATACAACAGGTGTAGTAGACCTTACAGTGAAATGCTGAATACAACAGGTGTAGTAGACCTTACAGTGAAATACTGAATACAACAGGTGTAGTAGACCTCACAGTGAAATACTGAATACAACAGGTGTAGTAGACCTTACAGTGAAATACTGAATACAACAGGTGTAGTAGACCTCATAGTGAAATGCTGAATACAACAGGTGTAGTAGACCTTACAGTGAAATGCTGAATACAACAGGTGTAGTAGACCTCACAGTGAAATACTGAATACAACAGGTGTAGTAGACCTCACAGTGAAATGCTGAATACAACAGGTGTAGTAGACCTTACAGTGAAATGCTGAATACAACAGGTGTAGTAGACCTCACAGTGAAATGCTGAATACAACAGGTGTAGTAGACCTCACAGTGAAATGCTGAATACAACAGGTGTAGTAGACCTCACAGTGAAATGCTGAATCCACAGGTGTAGTAGACCTCACAGTGAAATGCTGAATACAACAGGTGTAGAAGACCTCACAGTGAAATGCTGAATACAACAGGTGTAGTAGACCTTACAGTGAAATGCTGAATACAACAGGTGTAGTAGACCTTACAGTGAAATGCTGAATACAACAGGTGTAGTAGACCTCACAGTGAAATGCTGAATACAACAGGTGTAGTAGACCTCACAGTGAAATGCTGAATACAACAGGTGTAGTAGACCTTACAGTGAAATGCTGAATACAACAGGTGTAGTAGACCTCACAGTGAAATGCTGAATACAACAGGTGTAGTAGACCTTACAGTGAAATGCTGAATACAACAGGTGTAGTAGACCTTACAGTGAAATGCTGAATACAACAGGTGTAGTAGACCTTACAGTGAAATGCTGAATACAACAGGTGTAGTAGACCTTACAGTGAAATGCTGAATACAACAGGTGTAGTAGACCTCACAGTGAAATACTGAATACAACAGGTGTAGTAGACCTTACAGTGAAATGCTGAATACAACAGGTGTAGTAGACCTTACAGTGAAATACTGAATACAACAGGTGTAGTAGACCTCACAGTGAAATACTGAATACAACAGGTTTAGTAGACCTTACAGTGAAATACTGAATACAACAGGTGTAGTAGACCTCACAGTGAAATGCTGAATACAACAGGTGTAGTAGACCTTACAGTGAAATGCTGAATACAACAGGTGTAGTAGACCTCACAGTGAAATACTGAATACAACAGGTGTAGTAGACCTCACAGTGAAATACTGAATACAACAGGTGTAGTAGACCTCACAGTGAAATGCTGAATACAACAGGTGTATTAGACCTTACAGTGAAATGCTGAATACAACAGGTGTAGTAGACCTCACAGTGAAATGCTGAATACAACAGGTGTAGTAGACCTCACAGTGAAATACTGAATACAACAGGTGTAGTAGACCTCACAGTGAAATACTGAATACAACAGGTGTAGTAGACCTCACAGTGAAATGCTTAATACAACAGGTGTAGTAGACCTCACAGTGAAATGCTGAATACAACAGGTGTAGTAGACCTTACAGTGAAATGCTGAATACAACAGGTGTAGTAGACCTCACAGTGAAATACTGAATACAACAGGTGTAGTAGACCTTACAGTGAAATGCTGAATACAACAGGTGTAGTAGACCTTACAGTGAAATACTGAATACAACAGGTGTAGTAGACCTCACAGTGAAATACTGAATACAACAGGTGTAGTAGACCTTACAGTGAAATACTGAATACAACAGGTGTAGTAGACCTCACAGTGAAATGCTGAATACAACAGGTGTAGTAGACCTTACAGTGAAATGCTGAATACAACAGGTGTAGTAGACCTCACAGTGAAATACTGAATACAACAGGTGTAGTAGACCTTACAGTGAAATACTGAATACAACAGGTGTAGTAGACCTCACAGTGAAATGCTGAATACAACAGGTGTAGTAGACCTTACAGTGAAATGCTGAATACAACAGGTGTAGTAGACCTCACAGTGAAATGCTGAATACAACAGGTGTAGTAGACCTCACAGTGAAATACTGAATACAACAGGTGTAGTAGACCTTACAGTGAAATGCTGAATACAACAGGTGTAGTAGACCTCACAGTGAAATGCTGAATACAACAGGTGTAGTAGACCTTACAGTGAAATGCTGAATACAACAGGTGTAGTAGACCTCACAGTGAAATGCTGAATACAACAGGTGTAGTAGACCTTACAGTGAAATGCTGAATACAACAGGTGTAGTAGACCTCACAGTGAAATGCTGAATACAACAGGTGTAGTAGACCTCACAGTGAAATGCTGAATACAACAGGTGTAGTAGACCTTACAGTGAAATACTGAATACAACAGGTGTAGTAGACCTTACAGTGAAATGCTGAATACAACAGGTGTAGTAGACCTTACAGTGAAATGCTGAATACAACAGGTGTAGTAGACCTTACAGTGAAATGCTGAATACAACAGGTGTAGTAGACCTCACAGTGAAATACTGAATACAACAGGTGTAGTAGACCTCACAGTGAAATGCTGAATACAACAGGTGTAGTAGACCTTACAGTGAAATGCTGAATACAACAGGTGTAGTAGACCTTACAGTGAAATGCTGAATACAACAGGTGTAGTAGACCTCACAGTGAAATGCTGAATACAACAGGTGTAGTAGACCTTACAGTGAAATGCTTACTTATGCTACTTATACTGTTTAAAAAAAACAGATAAGAATCAGAAATAAAGTTACTAGTAATTAAAGAGCAGCAGTAAAATAACAATCGCGAGATTATATAAGGGAGGTACCGGTACAGAGTCAATGTGCGGGGGCACTGGTAAGTTGAGGTAATATGTACATGTAGGTCAAGTTATTAAAGTGACTATGCATAGATGATAACAGAGTAGCAGTTGTGTAAAAGAGGGTGGCGGTGGGGGATAATGCAAATAGTCTGGGTAGCCATTTGATTAGATGTTCAGGAATCTAATGGCTTGGGGGTAGGAGCTGTTTAGGAGCCTCTTTGAACCTAGACTTGGCGCTCCGGTACTGCTTGCCGTGTGGTAGCAGAGAGAACAGTCTATGACTAGGGTGGCTGGAGTCTTTGACAATTTTTAGGGCCTTCTTCTGGATGGCAGGAAGCTTGGCCCCGGTGATGTACTGGGCCTCTCGCACTACCCTCTGTAGTGCCTTGTGGTCGGAGGCCGAGCTGTTACCATACCAGGCGGTGATGCAACCAGTCAGGATGCTCTCGATGGTGCAGCTGTTGAATCTTTTGAGGATCTGAGGACCCATGCCAAATCTTTTCAGTCTCCTGAGGGGGAATAGGTTTTGTCGTGCCCTCTTCACGACTGTCTTGGTGTGCTTGGACCATGTTAGTTTGTTGGTGATGTGGACACCAAGGAACTTGAAGCTCTCAACCTGCTCCACTGCAGCCCCGTCGATTAAAATGGGGGCGTACTCTGTCCTCTTTTTCCTGTAGTCCACAATCATCTCCGTAGTCTTGGTTACGTTGAGGGATAGGTTGTTATTCTGGCACCACCCGGCCAGGTCTCTGACCTCGTCTCTATAGGCCGTCTCGTCGTTGTCGGTGATCAGGCCTACCACTGTTGTGTCATCGGCAAACTTAACGATGGTGTTGGAGTCATGCCTGGCCGTGCAGTCATGAGGGAACAGGGAGTACAGGAGGGGGCTGAGCACGCACCCCTGAGGGGCCCCCGTGTTGAGGATCAGCGTGGCGGATGTGTTGTTACCTACCCTCACCACCTGGGGGCGGCCCGTCAGGAAGTCCAGGATCCAGTTGCAGAGGGAGGTGTTTAGTCCCAGGGTCCTTAGCTTAGTGATGAGCTTTGAGGGCACTATGGTGTTGAACACTGAGCTGTAGTTAATGAACAGCATTCTCACATAGGTGTTCCTTTTGTCAAGGTGTGAAAGGGCAGTGTGGAGTGCAATAGAGATTGCATCATCTATGGATCTGTTGGGGCAGTATGCAAATTGGAGTGGGTCTAGGGTTTCTGGGATTAATGTTAATGTGTCTAGTGACTGTGTCAACATAACAGGATGTAGTTCTCCCATTGTGTCTAGTGACTGTCAGCCTAGCAGGCCCCTAGCTTGCGTCCCAATTGGCTCCCCATTCCTTTTATAGTGTACTGTTTTTAGGCCTGGGTCCAGGGGCCTATTGTCTAAAGTGGCGCGCTATATAGGGAATTAGGTTGTCATTTGGGACACAGACTGAATATCTACTGATATTAAATGTTTTACGTTCCAATGATTAATGATTGAAGTTAATGATGAATAATTAACCGATGATGAATATTTTACAACTCGTTTTTGGACCACTTTCACTATCTAAATGAATCAGACGTTCGTTCAAGCGTCCTAATTAAACACATTTAAAAGGGGGATTCAGTTCAGTCTCACTGAATCTGAACATATTGTGATGTTATTATTGTGATTTTACTTCCTCGTTTCCTCCTCTCCGTGTGTTTCTCCTCCTATTCCGTCTGAAGCTACTCTGACATTTACTTCAGCAGCCTTAGCTAATAGAAATTCACACTCATTGTCAAACAATACATTTCAGCTTGATCCTCCACACAGCGTGAATCTTATCAGGAATAAACAGAATTAAAATGAATATATATCAGACTGACTTAGCAGAATCAGTAGGGAGGGAGGGAGGGAGGGAGGGGGAGGGAGGGAGGGAGAGGAAGGGAGAGAGAGAGAGGAAGGGAGAGAGAGAGAGGGAGGGAGAGAGGCATGGAGGGAGAGAGGGAGAGAGGGATGGAGAGAGGGAGGGAGGGAGAGAGGGAGATAATGAGTAGTGAGGGAAGGAGGGAAGGAGGGAGAGAGGGAGGGAGAGAGGGAGGGGGAGGGAGATAATGAGTAGTGAGGGAAGGAGGGAGGGAGGGAGGGGGAGAATGAGTAGTGAGGGAATGAGTTGTGAGGGAGAGAGAGAATGAGTGTTGAGGAAGGGAGAGAATGAGTGTTGAGGGAGGGAGAGAATGAGTGTTGAGGGAGGGCGAGAATAAGTAGTGAGGGAGGGAGAGAATGAGTAGTGAGGGAGGGAGGGAGAGAATGAGTAGTGAGGGAGGGAGGGAATGAGTAGTGAGGGAGGGAGGGAGAGAATGAGTAGTGAGGGAGGGGGGGAATGAGTAGTGAGGGAGGGAGGGAGAGAATGAGTAGTGAGGGAGGGGGGGAATGAGTAGTGAGGGAGGGAGGGAGAGAATGAGTAGTGAGGGAGGGAGGGAATGAGTAGTGAGGGAGGGAGGGAGAGAATGAGTAGTGAGGGAGGGGGGGAATGAGTAGTGAGGGAAGGAATGAGTAGTGAGGGAGGGAGAGAGAATGAATAGTGAGAGAGGGAGGGAGAGAATGATTAGTGAGGGAGGGAGGGAATGAGTAGTGAGGCAGGGAGGGCGAGAATAAGTAGTGAGGGAGGGAGAGAATGAGTAGTGAGGGAGGGAGGGAGAGAATGAGTAGTGAGGGAGGGAGGGAATGAGTAGTGAGGGAGGGAGAGAACGAGTAGTGAGGGAAGGAGGGAGGGAATGAGTAGTGAGGGAGGGACAGAGAATGAATAGTGAGAGAGGGAGGGAGAGAATGATTAGTGAGGGAGGGAGGGAGAGAATGAGTAGTGAGGGAAGGAGGGAGGGAGAGAGAATGAGTAGTGAGGGAGGGAGGGAGAGAATGAGTAGTGAGGGAGGGGGGGAGAGAATGAATGAGTGTTGAGGGAGGGAGAGAATGAGTGTTGAGGGAGGGAGAGAATGAGTAGTGAGGGAGGGAGGGAGAGAATGAGTAGTGAGGGAGGGAGGGAGGGAGGGAGGGGAGAAAGAGAGGGAGGGAGAGAGAGAGAGAGAGAGAGGGAGGGTGAAAGAAAGGGAGAGGTAGAAAGAGTGGTAGGGAGGGAGGGAGGAAGGAAGAAAGAGAGGGAGGGAGGGAGGGAGAAAGGGAGGGAGGGAGAAAGAGAGGGAGGAAGAGAGAGGGAGGATTCTGCAGAACTGTATGCGTATGGCTTTTTAAATTAAAGACTAGTGGATATCTGAGGAACTTGACAAAGACCTCCTGGAAATACATTTTGATTCAGGATGTCTTCCTTCACAGAAAACAACATGGGTTCTGTTCCCAGAACATTCGTTAAAACATGATACAGTCTTCAGAGAAACTTTGGAGCTTTTAGATCATTCGAATGTTAGAAGACTGTGAGATGGAACGCTGGTCTCCGGAGGCAGAATGAGGAAGAGTTGACCGTAGAGAGAACATTAGAACACTGAGATGGAACGCTGGTCTCCAGGAGGCAGAATGAGGAAGAGTTGACCGTAGAGAGGACATTCGAACACTGTGAGATGGAACGCTGGTCTCCGGAGGCAGAATGAGGAAGAGTTGACCGTAGAGAGAACATTAGAACACTGAGATGGAACGCTGGTCTCCGGAGGCAGAATGAGGAAGAGTTGACCGTAGAGAGAACATTAGAACACTGAGATGGAACGCTGGTCTCCGGAGGCAGAATGAGGAAGACTTGACCGTAGAGAGAACATTAGAACACTGAGATGGAACGCTGGTCTCCGGGAGGCAGAATGAGGAAGAGTTGACCGTAGAGAGGACATTCGAACACTGTGAGATGGAACGCTGGTCTCCGGAGGCAGAATGAGGAAGAGTTGACCGTAGAGAGAACATTAGAACACTGAGATGGAACGCTGGTCTCCGGAGGCAGAATGAGGAAGAGTTGACCGTAGGGAGAACGTTAGAACACTGAGATGGAACGCTGGTCTCCGGAGGCAGAATGAGGAAGTGTTGACCGTAGAGAGAACATTAGAACACTGAGATGGACCGCTGGTCTCCGGGAGGCAGAATGAGGAAGAGTTGACCGTAGAGAGAACATGAGAACACTGTGAGATGGAACGCTGGTCTCCGGAGGCAGAATGAGAAAGAGTTGACCGTAGAGAGAACATTAGAACACTGTGAGATGGAACGCTGGTCCCTGGAGGCAGAATGAGGAAGTGTTGACCATAGAGAGAACATTAGAACACTGAGGTGGAACGCTGGTCTCCGGGAGGCAGAATGAGTAAGAGTTGACCGTAGAGAGAACATTAGAACACTGTGAGAAGGAACGCTGGTCTCCGGGAGGCAGAATGAGGAAGAGTTGACCGTGGAGAGAACATTAGAACACTGTGAGATGGAACGCTGGTCTCCGGAGGCAGAATGAGGAAGAGTTGACCATAGAGAGAACATTAGAACACTGTGAGAAGGAACGCTGGTCTCCGGGAGGCAGAATGAGGAAGAGTTGACCGTGGAGAGAACATGAGAACACTGTGAGATGGAACGCTGGTCTCTGGAGGCAGAATGAGGAAGTGTTGACCGTAGAGAGAACATGAGAACACTGTGAGATGGAACGCTGGTCTCCGGAGGCAGAATGAGGAAGTGTTGACCGTAGAGAGAACATGAGAACACTGTGAGATGGAACGCTGGTCTCCGGAGGCAGAATGAGGAAGTGTTGACCGTAGAGAGAACATGAGAACACTGTGAGATGGAACGCTGGTCTCCGGAAGCAGAATGAGGAAGAGTTGACCGTAGAGAGAACATGAGAACACTGTGAGATGGAACGCTGTTCTCCGGAGGCAGAATGAGGAAGAGTTGACCGTAGAGAGAACATTAGAGCACTGTTAGATGGAACGCTGGTCTCCGGAGGCAGAATGAGGAAGAGTTGACCGTAGAGAGAACATTAGAGCACTGTGAGATGGAACGCTGGTCTCCGGAGGCAGAATGAGGAAGAGTTGACCGTAGAGAGAACATTAGAACACTGAGATGGAACGCTGGTCTCCGGAGGCAGAATGAGGAAGAGTTGACCGTAGAGAGAGCATTAGAACACTGTGAGATGGAACGCTGGTCTCCGGAGAAAGAATGAGGAAGTGTTGACCGTAGAGAGAACATTAGAACACTGAGATGGAACGCTGGTCTCCGGAGGCAGAATGAGGAAGTGTTGACCGTAGAGAGAACATTAGAACACTGAGATGGAACGCTGGTCTCCGGAGGCAGAATGAGGAAGAGTTGACCGTAGAGAGAACGTTAGAACACTGTGAGATGGAAAGCTGGTCTCCGGGAGGCAGAATGAGGAAGAGTTGACCGTAGAGAGAACATTAGAACACTGTGAGATGGAACGCTGGTCTCCGGAGGCAGAATGAGGAAGAGTTGACCGTAGAGAGAACATTAGATCACTGAGATGGATCGCTGGTCTCCGGAGGCAGAATGAGGAAGTGTTGACCGTAGAGAGAACATTAGAACACTGTGAGATGGAACGCTGGTCTCCGGGAGGCAGAATGAGGAAGAGTTGACCGTAGAGAGAACATTAGAACACTGAGATGGAACGCTGGTCTCCGGAGGCAGAATGAGGAAGTGTTGACTGTAGAGAGAACATTAGAACACTGTGAGATGGAACGCTGGTCTCCGGAGGCAGAATGAGGAAGTGTTGACCGTAGAGAGAACATGAGAACACTGTGAGATGGAACGCTGGTCTCCGGAGGCAGAATGAGGAAGTGTTGACCGTAGAGAGAACATTAGAACACTGTGAGATGGAACGCTGGTCTCCGGAGGCAGAATGAGGAAGAGTTGACCGTAGAGAGAGCATTAGAACACTGTGAGATGGAACGCTGGTCTCCGGAGGCAGAATGAGGAAGTGTTGACCGTAGAAAGAACATTAGAACACTGTGAGATGGAACGCTGGTCTCCGGAAGCAGAATGAGGAAGTGTTGACCGTAGAAAGAACATTAGAACACTGTGAGATGGAACGCTGGTCTCCGGAGGCAGAATGAGGAAGAGTTGACCGTGGAGAGAACATTAGAACACTGTGAGATGGAACGCTGGTCTCCGGAGGCAGAATGAGGAAGTGTTGACCGTAGAGAGAACATTAGAACACTGAGATGGAACGCTGGTCTCCGGAGGCAGAATGAGGAAGTGTTGACCGTAGAGAGAACATTAGAACACTGAGGTGGAACGCTGGTCTCCGGAGGCAGAATGAGGAAGTGTTGACCGTAGAGAGAACATTAGAACACTGAGATGGAACACTGGTCTCCGGAGGCAGAATGAGGAAGTGTTGACCGTAGAGAGAACATTAGAACAGTGTGAGATGGAACGCTGGTCTCCGGATGCAGAATGAGGAAGTGTTTACCGTAGAGAGAACATTAGAAAACTGTGAGATGGAACGCTGGTCTCCGGAGGCAGAATGAGGAAGTGTTGACCGTAGAGAGAACACGAGAACACTGTGAGATGGAACGCTGGTCTCCGGAGGCAGAATGAGGAAGTGTTGACCGTAGAGAGAACATTAGAACACTGTGAGATGGAACGCTGGTCTCCGGAGGCAGAATGAGGAAGAGTTGACCGTAGAGAGAACATTAGAACACTGTGAGATGGAACGCTGGTTTCCGGAGGCAGAATGAGGAAGTGTTGACCGTAGAGAGAACATTAGAACACTGTGAGATAGAACGCTGGTCTCCGGAGGCAGAATGAGGAAGAGTTGACCGTAGAGAGAACATTAGAACACTGTGAGATGGAACGCTGGTCTCCGGAGGCAGAATGAGGAAGTGTTGACCGTAGAGAGAACATTAGAACACTGTGAGATGGAACGCTGGTCTCCGGAGGCAGAATGAGGAAGTGTTGACCGTAGAGAGAACATGAGAACACTGAGATGGAACGCTGGTCTCCGGAGGCAGAATGGGGAAGAGTTGACCGTAGAGAGAACATTAGAACACTTTGAGATGGAACGCTGGTCTCCGGGAGGCAGAATGAGGAAGTGTTGACCGTAGAGAGAACATTAGAACACTGTGAGATGGAACGCTGGTCTCCGGAGGCAGAATGAGGAAGTGTTGACCGTAGAGAGAACATGAGAACACTGTGAGATGGAACGCTGGTCTCCGGAGGCAGAATGAGGAAGTGTTGACCGTAGAGAGAACATTAGAACACTGTGAGATGGAACGCTGGTGTCCGGAGAAAGAATGAGGAAGAGTTGACCGTAGAGAGAACATTAACACTGTGAGATGGAACGCTGGTCTCCGGAGGCAGAATGAGGAAGTGTTGACCGTAGAGAGGACATTAGAACACTGTGAGATGGAACGCTGGTCTCCGGAGGCAGAATGAGGAAGAGTTGACCGTGGAGAGAACATTAGAACACTGTGAGATGGAACGCTGGTCTCCGGAGGCAGAATGAGGAAGTGTTGACCGTAGAGAGAACATTAGAACACTGAGGTGGAACGCTGGTCTCCGGAGGCAGAATGAGGAAGTGTTGACCGTAGAGAGAACATTAGAACACTGAGATGGAACACTGGTCTCCGGAGGCAGAATGAGGAAGTGTTGACCGTAGAGAGAACATTAGAACAGTGTGAGATGGAACGCTGGTCTCCGGATGCAGAATGAGGAAGTGTTTACCGTAGAGAGAACATTAGAAAACTGTGAGATGGAACGCTGGTCTCCGGAGGCAGAATGAGGAAGTGTTGACCGTAGAGAGAACACGAGAACACTGTGAGATGGAACGCTGGTCTCCGGAGGCAGAATGAGGAAGTGTTGACCGTAGAGAGAACATTAGAACACTGTGAGATGGAACGCTGGTCTCCGGAGGCAGAATGAGGAAGAGTTGACCGTAGAGAGAACATTAGAACACTGTGAGATGGAACGCTGGTTTCCGGAGGCAGAATGAGGAAGTGTTGACCGTAGAGAGAACATTAGAACACTGTGAGATAGAACGCTGGTCTCCGGAGGCAGAATGAGGAAGAGTTGACCGTAGAGAGAACATTAGAACACTGTGAGATGGAACGCTGGTCTCCGGAGGCAGAATGAGGAAGTGTTGACCGTAGAGAGAACATTAGAACACTGTGAGATGGAACGCTGGTCTCCGGAGGCAGAATGAGGAAGTGTTGACCGTAGAGAGAACATGAGAACACTGAGATGGAACGCTGGTCTCCGGAGGCAGAATGGGGAAGAGTTGACCGTAGAGAGAACATTAGAACACTTTGAGATGGAACGCTGGTCTCCGGGAGGCAGAATGAGGAAGTGTTGACCGTAGAGAGAACATTAGAACACTGTGAGATGGAACGCTGGTCTCCGGAGGCAGAATGAGGAAGTGTTGACCGTAGAGAGAACATGAGAACACTGTGAGATGGAACGCTGGTCTCCGGAGGCAGAATGAGGAAGTGTTGACCGTAGAGAGAACATTAGAACACTGTGAGATGGAACGCTGGTGTCCGGAGAAAGAATGAGGAAGAGTTGACCGTAGAGAGAACATTAACACTGTGAGATGGAACGCTGGTCTCCGGAGGCAGAATGAGGAAGTGTTGACCGTAGAGAGGACATTAGAACACTGTGAGATGGAACGCTGGTCTCCGGAGGCAGAATGAGGAAGAGTTGACCGTGGAGAGAACATTAGAACACTGTGAGATGGAACGCTGGTCTCCGGAGGCAGAATGAGGAAGTGTTGACCGTAGAGAGAACATTAGAACGCTGTGAGATGGAACGCTGGTCTCCGGAGGCAGAATGAGGAAGTGTTGACCGTAGAGAGAACATGAGAACACTGAGATGGAACGCTGGTCTCCGGAGGCAGAATGGGGAAGAGTTGACCGTAGAGAGAACATTAGAACACTTTGAGATGGAACGCTGGTCTCCGGGAGGCAGAATGAGGAAGTGTTGACCGTAGAGAGAACATTAGAACACTGTGAGATGGAACGCTGGTCTCCGGAGGCAGAATGAGGAAGTGTTGACCGTAGAGAGAACATGAGAACACTGTGAGATGGAACGCTGGTCTCCGGAGGCAGAATGAGGAAGTGTTGACCGTAGAGAGAACATTAGAACACTGTGAGATGGAACGCTGGTCTCCGGAGAAAGAATGAGGAAGAGTTGACCGTAGAGAGAACATTAGAACACTGTGAGATGGAACGCTGGTCTCCGGAGGCAGAATGAGGAAGTGTTGACCGTAGAGAGGACATTAGAACACTGTGAGATGGAACGCTGGTCTCCGGAGGCAGAATGAGGAAGTGTTGACCGTGGAGAGAACATTTGAACACTGTGAGATGGAACGCTGGTCTCCGGAGGCAGAATGAGGAAGTGTTGACCGTAGAGAGAACATTAGAACACTGTGAGATGGAACGCTGGTCTCCGGAGGCAGAATGAGGAAGTGTTGACCGTAGAGAGAACATTAGAACACTGTGAGATGGAACGCTGGTCTCCGGAGGCAGAATGAGGAAGTGTTGACCGTAGAGAGAACATTAGAACACTGAGATGGAACGCTGGTCTCCGGGAGGCAGAATGAGGAAGAGTTGACCGTAGAGAGAACATTAGAACACTGAGATGGAACGCTGGTCTCCGGAGGCAGAATGAGGAAGTGTTGACCGTAGAGAGAACATTAGAACACTGAGATGGAACGCTGGTCTCCGGAGGCAGAATGAGGAAGTGTTGACCGTAGAGAGAACATTAGAACACTGAGGTGGAACGCTGGTCTCAGGAGGCAGAATGAGGAAGTGTTGACCGTAGAGAGAACATTAGAACACTGTGAGATGGAACGCTGGTCTCCGGGAGGCAGAATGAGGAAGAGTTGACCTTAGAGAGAACATTAGAACACTGTGAGATGGAACGCTGGTCTCCGGAGGCAGAATGAGGAAGAGTTGACCGTAGAGAGAACATTAGAACACTCTGAGAAGGAACGCTGGTCTCCGGGAGGCAGAATGAGGAAGAGTTGACCGTAGAGAGAACATGAGAACACTGTGAGATGGAACGCTGGTCTCTGGAGGCAGAATGAGGAAGTGTTGACCGTAGAGAGAACATGAGAACACTGTGAGATGGAACGCTGGTCTCCGGAGGCAGAATGAGGAAGTGTTGACCGTAGAGAGAACATGAGAACACTGTGAGATGGAACGCTGGTCTCCGGAGGCAGAATGAGGAAGTGTTGACCGTAGAGAGAACATGAGAACACTGTGAGACGGAACGCTGGTCTCCGGAAGCAGAATGAGGAAGAGTTGACCGTAGAGAGAACATGAGAACACTGTGAGATGGAATGCTGTTCTCCGGAGGCAGAATGAGGAAGAGTTGACCGTAGAGAGAACATTAGAACACTGTTAGATGGAACGCTGGTCTCCGGAGGCAGAATGAGGAAGAGTTGACCGTAGAGAGAACATTAGAGCACTGTGAGATGGAACGCTGGTCTCCGGAGGCAGAATGAGGAAGAGTTGACCGTAGAGAGAACATTAGAGCACTGTGAGATGGAACGCTGGTCTCCGGAGGCAGAATGAGGAAGAGTTGACCGTAGAGAGAGCATTAGAACACTGTGAGATGGAACGCTGGTCTCCGGAGGCAGAATGAGGAAGTGTTGACCGTAGAGAGAACATTAGAACACTGAGATGGAACGCTGGTCTCCGTAGGCAGAATGAGGAAGTGTTGACCGTAGAGAGAACATTAGAACACTGAGATGGAACGCTGGTCTCCGGAGGCAGAATGAGGAAGAGTTTACCGTAGAGAGAACATTAGAACACTGTGAGATGGAATGCTGGTCTCCGGGAGGCAGAATGAGGAAGAGTTGACCATAGAGAGAACATTAGAACACTGTGAGATGGATCGCTGGTCTCCGGAGGCAGAATGAGTAAGAGTTGACCGTAGAGAGAACATTAGAACACTGTGAGATGGAACGCTGGTCTCCGGAGAAAGAATGAGGAAGAGTTGACCGTAGAGAGAACATTAGAACACTGTGAGATGGAACGCTGGTCTCCGGAGGCAGAATGAGGAAGTTTTGACCGTAGAGAGGACATTAGAACACTGTGAGATGGAACGCTGGTCTCCGGAGGCAGAATGGGGAAGAGTTGACCGTAGAGAGAACATTAGAACACTTTGAGATGGAACGCTGGTCTCCGGGAGGCAGAATGAGGAAGTGTTGACCGTAGAGAGAACATTAGAACACTGTGAGATGGAACGCTGGTCTCCGGAGGCAGAATGAGGAAGTGTTGACCGTAGAGAGGACATTAGAACACTGTGAGATGGAACGCTGGTCATCGGAGGCAGAATGAGGAAGAGTTGACCGTGGAGAGAACATTAGAACACTGTGAGATGGAACGCTGGTCTCCGGAGAAAGAATGAGGAAGAGTAGACCGTAGAGAGAACATTAGAACACTGTTAGATGGAACGCTGGTCTCCGGAGGCAGAATGAGGAAGAGTTGACCGTAGAGAGAACATTAGAGCACTGTGAGATGGAACGCTGGTCTCCGGAGGCAGAATGAGGAAGAGTTGACCGTAGAGAGAACATTAGAACACTGTGAGATGGAACGCTGGTCTCCGGAGGCAGAATGAGGAAGAGTTGACCGTAGAGAGAGCATTAGAACACTGTGAGATGGAACGCTGGTCTCCGGAGGCAGAATGAGGAAGTGTTGACCGTAGAGAGAACATTAGAACACTGAGATGGAACGCTGGTCTCCGGAGGCAGAATGAGGAAGTGTTGACCGTAGAGAGAACATTAGAACACTGAGATGGAACGCTGGTCTCCGGAGGCAGAATGAGGAAGAGTTTACCGTAGAGAGAACATTAGAACACTGTGAGATGGAACGCTGGTCTCCGGGAGGCAGAATGAGGAAGAGTTGACCGTAGAGAGAACATTAGAACACTGTGAGATGGATCGCTGGTCTCCGGAGGCAGAATGAGTAAGAGTTGACCGTAGAGAGAACATTAGAACACTGTGAGATGGAACGCTGGTCTCCGGAGAAAGAATGAGGAAGAGTTGACCGTAGAGAGAACATTAGAACACTGTGAGATGGAACGCTGGTCTCCGGAGGCAGAATGAGGAAGTGTTGACCGTAGAGAGGACATTAGAACACTGTGAGATGGAACGCTGGTCATCGGAGGCAGAATGAGGAAGAGTTGACCGTGGAGAGAACATTAGAACACTGTGAGATGGAACGCTGGTCTCCGGAGAGAGAATGAGGAAGAGTAGACCGTAGAGAGAACATTAGAACACTGTTAGATGGAACGCTGGTCTCCGGAGGCAGAATGAGGAAGAGTTGACCGTAGAGAGAACATTAGAGCACTGTGAGATGGAACGCTGGTCTCCGGAGGCAGAATGAGGAAGTGTTGACCGTAGAGAGAACATTAGAACACTGAGATGGAACGCTGGTCTCCGGAGGCAGAATGAGGAAGTGTTGACCGTAGAGAGAACATTAGAACACTGAGATGGAACGCTGGTCTCCGGAGGCAGAATGAGGAAGAGTTTACCGTAGAGAGAACATTAGAACACTGTGAGATGGAACGCTGGTCTCCGGGAGGCAGAATGAGGAAGAGTTGACCGTAGAGAGAACATTAGAACACTGTGAGATGGATCGCTGGTCTCCGGAGGCAGAATGAGTAAGAGTTGACCGTAGAGAGAACATTAGAACACTGTGAGATGGAACGCTGGTCTCCGGAGAAAGAATGAGGAAGAGTTGACCGTAGAGAGAACATTAGAACACTGTGAGATGGAACGCTGGTCTCCGGAGGCAGAATGAGGAAGTGTTGACCGTAGAGAGGACATTAGAACACTGTGAGATGGAACGCTGGTCTCCGGAGGCAGAATGGGGAAGAGTTGACCGTAGAGAGAACATTAGAACACTTTGAGATGGAACGCTGGTCTCCGGGAGGCAGAATGAGGAAGTGTTGACCGTAGAGAGAACATTAGAACACTGTGAGATGGAACGCTGGTCTCCGGAGGCAGAATGAGGAAGTGTTGACCGTAGAGAGAACATGAGAACACTGTGAGATGGAACGCTGGTCTCCGGAAAAAGAATGAGGAAGAGTAGACCGTAGAGAGAACATTAGAACACTGTGAGATGGAACGCTGGTCTCCGGAGGCAGAATGAGGAAGTGTTGACCGTAGAGAGGACATTAGAACACTGTGAGATGGAACGCTGGTCATCGGAGGCAGAATGAGGAAGAGTTGACCGTGGAGAGAACATTAGAACACTGTGAGATGGAACGCTGGTCTCCGGAGAGAGAATGAGGAAGAGTAGACCGTAGAGAGAACATTAGAACACTGTTAGATGGAACGCTGGTCTCCGGAGGCAGAATGAGGAAGAGTTGACCGTAGAGAGAACATTAGAGCACTGTGAGATGGAACGCTGGTCTCCGGAGGCAGAATGAGGAAGAGTTGACCGTAGAGAGAACATTAGAGCACTGTGAGATGGAACGCTGGTCTCCGGAGGCAGAATGAGGAAGAGTTGACCGTAGAGAGAGCATTAGAACACTGTGAGATGGAACGCTGGTCTCCGGAGGCAGAATGAGGAAGTGTTGACCGTAGAGAGAACATTAGAACACTGAGATGGAACGCTGGTCTCCGGAGGCAGAATGAGGAAGTGTTGACCGTAGAGAGAACATTAGAACACTGAGATGGAACGCTGGTCTCCGGAGGCAGAATGAGGAAGAGTTTACCGTAGAGAGAACATTAGAACACTGTGAGATGGAACGCTGGTCTCCGGGAGGCAGAATGAGGAAGAGTTGACCGTAGAGAGAACATTAGAACACTGTGAGATGGATCGCTGGTCTCCGGAGGCAGAATGAGTAAGAGTTGACCGTAGAGAGAACATTAGAACACTGTGAGATGGAACGCTGGTCTCCGGAGAAAGAATGAGGAAGAGTTGACCGTAGAGAGAACATTAGAACACTGTGAGATGGAACGCTGGTCTCCGGAGGCAGAATGAGGAAGTGTTGACCGTAGAGAGGACATTAGAACACTGTGAGATGGAACGCTGGTCTCCGGAGGCAGAATGGGGAAGAGTTGACCGTAGAGAGAACATTAGAACACTTTGAGATGGAACGCTGGTCTCCGGGAGGCAGAATGAGGAAGTGTTGACCGTAGAGAGAACATTAGAACACTGTGAGATGGAACGCTGGTCTCCGGAGGCAGAATGAGGAAGTGTTGACCGTAGAGAGAACATGAGAACACTGTGAGATGGAACGCTGGTCTCCGGAGAAAGAATGAGGAAGAGTAGACCGTAGAGAGAACATTAGAACACTGTGAGATGGAACGCTGGTCTCCGGAGGCAGAATGAGGAAGTGTTGACCGTAGAGAGGACATTAGAACACTGTGAGATGGAACGCTGGTCTCCGGAGGCAGAATGAGGAAGAGTTGACCGTGGAGAGAACATTAGAACACTGTGAGATGGAACGCTGGTCTCCGGAGGCAGAATGAGGAAGTGTTGACCGTAGAGAGAATATTAGAACACTGTGAGATGGAACGCTGGTCTCCGGAGGCAGAATGAGGAAGTGTTGACCGTAGAGAGAACATTAGAACACTGTGAGATGGAACGCTGGTCTCGGGAGGCAGAATGAGGAAGTGTTGACCGTAGAGAGAACATTAGAACACTGAGATGGAACGCTTGTCTCCGGGAGGCAGAATGAGGAAGTGTTGACCGTAGAGAGAACATTAGAACACTGAGATGGAACGCTGGTCTCCGGAGGCAGAATGAGGAAGTGTTGACCGTAGAGAGAACATTAGAACACTGTGAGATGGAACGCTGGTCTCCGGGAGGCAGAATGAGGAAGTGTTGACCGTAGAGAGAACATTAGAAAACTGTGAGATGGAACGCTGGTCTCCGGAGGCAGAATGAGGAAGTGTTGACCGTAGAGAGAACACGAAAACACTGTGAGATGGAACGCTGGTCTCCGGAGGCAGAATGAGGAAGTGTTGACCGTAGAGAGAACATTAGAACACTGTGAGATGGAACGCTGGTCTCCGGAGGCAGAATGAGGAAGAGTTGACCGTAGAGAGAACATTAGAACACTGTGAGATGGAACGCTGGTCTCCGGAGGCAGAATGAGGAAGTGTTGACCGTAGAGAGAACATTAGAACACTGTGAGATGGAACGCTGGTCTCCGGAGGCAGAATGAGGAAGAGTTGACCGTAGAGAGAACATTAGAACACTGTGAGATGGAACGCTGGTCTCCGGAGGCAGAATGAGGAAGTGTTGACCGTAGAGAGAACATTAGAACACTGTGAGATGGAACGCTGGTCTCCGGAGGCAGAATGAGGAAGTGTTGACCGTAGAGAGAACATGAGAACACTGAGATGGAACGCTGGTCTCCGGAGGCAGAATGGGGAAGAGTTGACCGTAGAGAGAACATTAGAACACTTTGAGATGGAACGCTGGTCTCCGGGAGGCAGAATGAGGAAGTGTTGACCGTAGAGAGAACATTAGAACACTGTGAGATGGAACGCGGTCTCCGGAGGCAGAATGAGGAAGTGTTGACCGTAGAGAGAACATGAGAACACTGTGAGATGGAACGCTGGTCTCCGGAGGCAGAATGAGGAAGTGTTGACCGTAGAGAGAACATTAGAACACTGTGAGATGGAACGCTGGTCTCCGGAGAAAGAATGAGGAAGAGTTGACCGTAGAGAGAACATTAGAACACTGTGAGATGGAATGCTGGTCTCCGGAGGCAGAATGAGGAAGTGTTGACCGTAGAGAGGACATTAGAACACTGTGAGATGGAACGCTGGTCTCCGGAGGCAGAATGAGGAAGAGTTGACCGTGGAGAGAACATTAGAACACTGTGAGATGGAACGCTGGTCTCCGGAGGCAGAATGAGGAAGTGTTGACCGTAGAGAGAACATTAGAACACTGTGAGATGGAACGCTGGTCTCCGGAGGCAGAATGAGGAAGTGTTGACCGTAGAGAGAACATTAGAACACTGTGAGATGGAACGCTGGTCTCCGGAGGCAGAATGAGGAAGTGTTGACCGTAGAGAGAACATGAGAACACTGAGATGGAACGCTGGTCTCCGGAGGCAGAATGGGGAAGAGTTGACCGTAGAGAGAACATGAGAACACTGTGAGATGGAACGCTGGTCTCCGGAGAAAGAATGAGGAAGAGTTGACCGTAGAGAGAACATTAGAACACTGTGAGATGGAATGCTGGTTTCCGGAGGCAGAATGAGGAAGTGTTGACCGTAGAGAGGACATTAGAACACTGTGAGATGGAACGCTGGTCTCCGGAGGCAGAATGAGGAAGAGTTGACCGTGGAGAGAACATTAGAACACTGTGAGATGGAACGCTGGTCTCCGGAGGCAGAATGAGGAAGTGTTGACCGTAGAGAGAACATTAGAACACTGTGAGATGGAACGCTGGTCTCCGGGAGGCAGAATGAGGAAGTGTTGACCGTAGAGAGAACATTAGAACACTGTGAGATGGAACGCTGGTCTCCGGAGAAAGAATGAGGAAGAGTTGACCGTAGAGAGAACATTAGAACACTGTGAGATGGAACGCTGGTCTCCGGAGGCAGAATGAGGAAGTGTTGACCGTAGAGAGGACATTAGAACACTGTGAGATGGAACGCTGGTCTCCGGAGGCAGAATGAGGAAGAGTTGACCGTGGAGAGAACATTAGAACACTGTGAGATGGAACGCTGGTCTCCGGAGGCAGAATGAGGAAGTGTTGACCGTAGAGAGAACATTAGAACACTGTGAGATGGAACGCTGGTCTCCGGGAGGCAGAATGAGGAAGTGTTGACAGTAGAGAGAACATTAGAACACTGTGAGATGGAACGCTGGTCTCCGGGAGGCAGAATGAGGAAGAGTTGACCGTAGACAGAACATTAGAACACTGAGATGGAACGCTGGTCTCCGGGAGGCAGAATGAGGAAGAGTTGACCGTAGAGAGAACATTAGAACACTGAGATGGAACGCTGGTCTCCGGGAGGCAGAATGAGGAAGTGTTGACCGTAGAGAGAACATTAGAACACTGAGGTGGAACGCTGGTCTCAGGAGGCAGAATGAGGAAGTGTTGACCGTAGAGAGAACATTAGAACACTGTGAGATGGAACGCTGGTCTCCGGGAGGCAGAATGAGGAAGAGTTGACCGTAGAGAGAACATTAGAACACTGTGAGATGGAACGCTGGTCTCCGGAGGCAGAATGAGAAAGAGTTGACCGTAGAGAGAACATTAGAACACTGTGAGAAGGAACGCTGGTCTCCGGGAGGCAGAATGAGGAAGAGTTGACCGTAGAGAGAACATGAGAACACTGTGAGATGGAACGCTGGTCTCTGGAGGCAGAATGAGGAAGTGTTGACCGTAGAGAGAACATGAGAACACTGTGAGATGGAACGCTGGTCTCCGGAGGCAGAATGAGGAAGTGTTGACCGTAGAGAGAACATGAGAACACTGTGAGATGGAACGCTGGTCTCCGGAGGCAGAATGAGGAAGTGTTGACCGTAGAGAGAACATGAGAACACTGTGAGATGGAACGCTGGTCTCCGGAAGCAGAATGAGGAAGAGTTGACCGTAGAGAGAACATGAGAACACTGTGAGATGGAACGCTGTTCTCCGGAGGCAGAATGAGGAAGAGTTGACCGTAGAGAGAACATTAGAACACTGTTAGATGGAACGCTGGTCTCCGGAGGCAGAATGAGGAAGAGTTGACCGTAGAGAGAACATTAGAGCACTGTGAGATGGAACGCTGGTCTCCGGAGGCAGAATGAGGAAGAGTTGACCGTAGAGAGAACATTAGAGCACTGTGAGATGGAACGCTGGTCTCCGGAGGCAGAATGAGGAAGAGTTGACCGTAGAGAGAGCATTAGAACACTGTGAGATGGAACGCTGGTCTCCGGAGGCAGAATGAGGAAGTGTTGACCGTAGAGAGAACATTAGAACACTGAGATGGAACGCTGGTCTCCGGAGGCAGAATGAGGAAGTGTTGACCGTAGAGAGAACATTAGAACACTGAGATGGAACGCTGGTCTCCGGAGGCAGAATGAGGAAGAGTTTACCGTAGAGAGAACATTAGAACACTGTGAGATGGAACGCTGGTCTCCGGGAGGCAGAATGAGGAAGAGTTGACCGTAGAGAGAACATTAGAACACTGTGAGATGGAACGCTGGTCTCCGGAGGCAGAATGAGGAAGAGTTGACCGTAGAGAGAACATTAGATCACTGAGATGGATCGCTGGTCTCCGGAGGCAGAATGAGTAAGAGTTGACCGTAGAGAGAACATGAGAACATTGTGAGATGGAACGCTGGTCTCCGGAGGCAGAATGAGGAAGTGTTGACCGTAGAGAGAACATTAGAACACTGTGAGATGGAACGCTGGTCTCCGGGAGGCAGAATGAGGAAGAGTTGACCTTAGAGAGAACATTAGAACACTGTGAGATGGAACGCTGGTCTCCGGAGGCAGAATGAGGAAGAGTTGACCGTAGAGAGAACATTAGAACACTGAGATGGAACGCTGGTCTCCGGAGGCAGAATGAGGAAGTGTTGACTGTAGAGAGAACATTAGAACACTGTGAGATGGAACGCTGGTCTCCGGAGGCAGAATGAGGAAGTGTTGACCGTAGAGAGAACATGAGAACACTGTGAGATGGAACGCTGGTCTCCGGAGGCAGAATGAGGAAGTGTTGACCGTAGAGAGAACATTAGAACACTGTGAGATGGAACGCTGGTCTCCGGAGGCAGAATGAGGAAGAGTTGACCGTAGAGAGAGCATTAGAACACTGTAAGATGGAACGCTGGTCTCCGGAGGCAGAATGAGGAAGTGTTGACCGTAGAGAGAACATTAGAACACTGTGAGATGGAACGCTGGTCTCCGGGAGGCAGAATGATGAAGAGTTGACCGTAGAGAGAACATTAGAACACTGTGAGATGGAACGCTGGTCTCCGGAGGCAGAATGAGGAAGAGTTGACCGTAGAGAGAACATTAGAACACTGTGAGATGGAACGCTGGTCTCCGGAAGCAGAATGAGGAAGTGTTGACCGTAGAAAGAACATTAGAACACTGTGAGATGGAACGCTGGTCTCCGGAGGCAGAATGAGGAAGAGTTGACCGTGGAGAGAACATTAGAACACTGTGAGATGGAACGCTGGTCTCCGGAGGCAGAATGAGGAAGTGTTGACCGTAGAGAGAACATTAGAACACTGAGGTGGAACGCTGGTCTCAGGAGGCAGAATGAGGAAGTGTTGACCGTAGAGAGAACATTAGAACACTGAGATGGAACGCTGGTCTCCGGAGGCAGAATGAGGAAGTGTTGACCGTAGAGAGAACATTAGAACAGTGTGAGATGGAACGCTGGTCTCCGGATGCAGAATGAGGAAGTGTTGACCGTAGAGAGAACATTAGAACACTGTGAGATGGAACGCTGGTCTCCGGGAGGCAGAATGAGGAAGTGTTGACCGTAGAGAGAACATTAGAAAACTGTGAGATGGAACGCTGGTCTCCGGAGGCAGAATGAGGAAGTGTTGACCGTAGAGAGAACACGAGAACACTGTGAGATGGAACGCTGGTCTCCGGAGGCAGAATGAGGAAGTGTTGACCGTAGAGAGAACATTAGAACACTGTGAGATGGAACGCTGGTCTCCGGAGGCAGAATGAGGAAGTGTTGACCGTAGAGAGAACATTAGAACACTGTGAGATGGAACGCTGGTCTCCGGAGAAAGAATGAGGAAGAGTTGACCGTAGAGAGAACATTAGAACACTGTGAGATGGAACGCTGGTCTCCGGAGGCAGAATGAGGAAGTGTTGACCGTAGAGAGGACATTAGAACACTGTGAGATGGAACGCTGGTCTCCGGAGGCAGAATGAGGAAGAGTTGACCGTGGAGAGAACATTAGAACACTGTGAGATGGAACGCTGGTCTCCGGAGGCAGAATGAGGAAGTGTTGACCGTAGAGAGAACATTAGAACACTGTGAGATGGAACGCTGGTCTCCGGAGGCAGAATGAGGAAGTGTTGACCGTAGAGAGAACATTAGAACACTGTGAGATGGAACGCTGGTCTCCGGAGGCAGAATGAGGAAGTGTTGACCGTAGAGAGAACATGAGAACACTGAGATGGAACGCTGGTCTCCGGAGGCAGAATGGGGAAGAGTTGACCGTAGAGAGAACATTAGAACACTTTGAGATGGAACGCTGGTCTCCGGGAGGCAGAATGAGGAAGTGTTGACCGTAGAGAGAACATTAGAACACTGTGAGATGGAACGCTGGTCTCCGGAGGCAGAATGAGGAAGTGTTGACCGTAGAGAGAACATGAGAACACTGTGAGATGGAACGCTGGTCTCCGGAGGCAGAATGAGGAAGTGTTGACCGTAGAGAGAACATTAGAACACTGTGAGATGGAACGCTGGTCTCCGGAGAAAGAATGAGGAAGAGTAGACCGTAGAGAGAACATTAGAACACTGTGAGATGGAACGCTGGTCTCCGGAGGCAGAATGAGGAAGTGTTGACCGTAGAGAGGACATTAGAACACTGTGAGATGGAACGCTGGTCTCCGGAGGCAGAATGAGGAAGAGTTGACCGTGGAGAGAACATTAGAACACTGTGAGATGGAACGCTGGTCTCCGGAGGCAGAATGAGGAAGTGTTGACCGTAGAGAGAATATTAGAACACTGTGAGATGGAACGCTGGTCTCCGGAGGCAGAATGAGGAAGTGTTGACCGTAGAGAGAACATTAGAACACTGTGAGATGGAACGCTGGTCTCCGGAGGCAGAATGAGGAAGTGTTGACCGTAGAGAGAACATTAGAACACTGAGATGGAACGCTGGTCTCCGGGAGGCAGAATGAGGAAGTGTTGACCGTAGAGAGAACATTAGAACACTGAGATGGAACGCTGGTCTCCGGAGGCAGAATGAGGAAGTGTTGACCGTAGAGAGAACATTTGAACACTGAGATGGAACGCTGGTCTCCGGATGCAGAATGAGGAAGTGTTGACCGTAGAGAGAACATTAGAACACTGTGAGATGGAACGCTGGTCTCCGGAGGCAGAATGAGGAAGTGTTGACCGTAGAGAGAACACGAAAACACTGTGAGATGGAACGCTGGTCTCCGGAGGCAGAATGAGGAAGTGTTGACCGTAGAGAGAACATTAGAACACTGTGAGATGGAACGCTGGTCTCCGGAGGCAGAATGAGGAAGAGTTGACCGTAGAGAGAACATTAGAACACTGTGAGATGGAACGCTGGTCTCCGGAGGCAGAATGAGGAAGTGTTGACCGTAGAGAGAACATTAGAACACTGTGAGATGGAACGCTGGTCTCCGGAGGCAGAATGAGGAAGAGTTGACCGTAGAGAGAACATTAGAACACTGTGAGATGGAACGCTGGTCTCCGGAGGCAGAATGAGGAAGTGTTGACCGTAGAGAGAACATTAGAACACTGTGAGATGGAACGCTGGTCTCCGGAGGCAGAATGAGGAAGTGTTGACCGTAGAGAGAACATGAGAACACTGAGATGGAACGCTGGTCTCCGGAGGCAGAATGGGGAAGAGTTGACCGTAGAGAGAACATTAGAACACTTTGAGATGGAACGCTGGTCTCCGGGAGGCAGAATGAGGAAGTGTTGACCGTAGAGAGAACATTAGAACACTGTGAGATGGAACGCTGGTCTCCGGAGGCAGAATGAGGAAGTGTTGACCGTAGAGAGAACATGAGAACACTGTGAGATGGAACGCTGGTCTCCGGAGGCAGAATGAGGAAGTGTTGACCGTAGAGAGAACATTAGAACACTGTGAGATGGAACGCTGGTCTCCGGAGAAAGAATGAGGAAGAGTTGACCGTAGAGAGAACATTAGAACACTGTGAGATGGAATGCTGGTCTCCGGAGGCAGAATGAGGAAGTGTTGACCGTAGAGAGGACATTAGAACACTGTGAGATGGAACGCTGGTCTCCGGAGGCAGAATGAGGAAGAGTTGACCGTGGAGAGAACATTAGAACACTGTGAGATGGAACGCTGGTCTCCGGAGGCAGAATGAGGAAGTGTTGACCGTAGAGAGAACATTAGAACACTGTGAGATGGAACGCTGGTCTCCGGAGGCAGAATGAGGAAGTGTTGACCGTAGAGAGAACATTAGAACACTGTGAGATGGAACGCTGGTCTCCGGAGGCAGAATGAGGAAGTGTTGACCGTAGAGAGAACATGAGAACACTGAGATGGAACGCTGGTCTCCGGAGGCAGAATGGGGAAGAGTTGACCGTAGAGAGAACATTAGAACACTGAGATGGAACGCTGGTCTCCGGGAGGCAGAATGAGGAAGTGTTGACCGTAGAGAGAACAGTAGAACACTGTGAGATGGAACGCTGGTCTCCGGAGGCAGAATGAGGAAGTGTTGACCGTAGAGAGAACATTAGAACACTGTGAGATGGAACGCTGGTCTCCGGAGGCAGAATGAGGAAGTGTTGACCGTAGAGAGAACATGAGAACACTGTGAGATGGAACGCTGGTCTCCGGAGGCAGAATGAGGAAGTGTTGACCGTAGAGAGAACATTAGAACACTCTGAGATGGAACGCTGGTCTCCGGAGAAAGAATGAGGAAGAGTTGACCGTAGAGAGAACATTAGAACACTGTGAGATGGAATGCTGGTCTCCGGAGGCAGAATGAGGAAGTGTTGACCGTAGAGAGGACATTAGAACACTGTGAGATGGAACGCTGGTCTCCGGAGGCAGAATGAGGAAGAGTTGACCGTGGAGAGAACATTAGAACACTGTGAGATGGAACGCTGGTCTCCGGGAGGCAGAATGAGGAAGTGTTGACCGTAGAGAGAACATTAGAACACTGAGATGGAACGCTGGTCTCCGGGAGGCAGAATGAGGAAGTGTTGACCGTAGAGAGAACATTCTCATTCTAGACTTGTATGGGTGTGGCGTAGTTCAACTTCCTACAGCAGTCTGAAATGTGTTAACGTTGTCACGTCACTGTGTCGTTACTTGGTTTAGAGGTGACAACTCAAGCGTACAAAACCCTCTGGACCTTCAATAATAATGTTTTGGCAGCATGATGTCTTTATATAAAGACAGCATGGTGTCATTTTTACACAAAAAATAAATATGTGATGAATATTTGAATATTTTACCACCAGAAAAGAGTTGAAAAGAACAAAGATTGCTCTGTGATATTTCTTACTGAAAGCCAAACAGCCAAGTGGGATACATTGCAAGGTTGCCAGGGGACTCCTGGGGACTGAGGTCTGGTATGGCGTTAGAATTATGATTTCATCACACTTAGTCAATACAGACGAGGATGTGTTTATAGAGGCAAAGGACACACACACACGCACGCGCACACGCACACGCACACACACACACACACACACACACACACACACACACACACACACACACACACACACACACACACACACACACACACACACACACACACACACACACAGCCCCCTGATGGTGTCCCAAATGGATTGTAACACCACAGGCCTTTCTTTATTGGAGAGACAACAAAACAACCTCCACATCAAATCAATAGATCATAACTACACAGTTGTTATATTATCACACATTCCCTCTCTCTCTTTGTCTCTCTGTCTCTCTCTGTCTCTCTCTCCCTCTTTCTCTCTCTGTATCTCTCTGTCTCTCTCTCCCTCTTCCTCTTTTTCTCTCTCTATGTCTCTCTCTGTATCTTTCTCTGTCTCTCTCTTTCTCTCTCTCTTTTTTTCTCTGTCTCTCTCTCTCTCTCTCTCTTTATCTCTGTCTCTCTCTCACTCTTGCTCTCTTTCTCTCTCTCTGTAACTCTCTCTCTCTCTCTCTATGTCTCTCTCTCTCTCTCTGTATCTCTGTCTCTCTCTCTGTCTCTCTCTATCTCTTTCTCTCTTTGTTTCTCTCTCTCTCTCTCTTCACACCCTTCACAGCTACTTAACACAGTGTAACCTTCACCACCTTCACTGCTAGTCAACACAGTATAACTTCTTTGGGATAGGGGGCAGCATTTTCAGTTTTGGATGAATAGCGTGCCCAGAGTAAACTGCCTCCTACTCAGTCCCAGATGCTAATATATGCATATTATTATTAGTATTGGATAGAAAACACTCGGAAGTTTCTAAAACTGTTTGAATGATGTCTGTGAGTATAACAGAACTCATATGGCAGGCAAAAACCTGAGAAAAAATCCAAACAGGTAGTGACTCCTCTCTTTGTCAGGAAAAATGGCTGTGCTTTTCTGTGACTTGGTGGTGACCTAACATAATCGTTTGTGGAGCTTTCGCTGTAAAGCATTTTTGAAATCAGACACTGTGGCTGGATTAACGAGAATTGTAACTTTAAAATGGTGCCTAATACTTGTATTTTTGAGAAATTTGATGTATGAGATTTCTGTTCATTCCGCTAGCGGAACCCCAGTCCTAGACAGGATAACTTTCACAACCTGGTTTATAGTGTTGGTATTGGTCCCTTCCCCTGTATTCTCCCTGTATTCTCCCTGTACTGAAACATCTTGGTTTATCGTGTTGTTATTGGTTCCTTCCCCTGTATTCTCCCTGTACTGAAACATCTTGGTTTATTGGTGTTGTTATTGGTTCCTTCCCCTGTATTCTCCCTGTACTGAAACATCTTGGTTTATAGTGTTGTTATTGGTTCCTTCCCCTGTATTCTCCCTGTATTCTCCCTGTACTGAAACATCTTGGTTTATAGTGTTGTTATTGGTTCCTTCCCCTGTATTCTCCCTGTACTGAAACATCTTGGTTCCTTCCCCTGTATTCTCCCTGTACTGAAACATCTTGGTTTATCGTGTTGTTATTGGTTCCTTCCCCTGTATTCTCCCTGTACTGAAACATCTTGGTTTATCGTGTTGGTATTGGTTCCTTCCCCTGTATTCTCCCTGTACTGAAACATCTTGGTTTATCGTGTTGTTATTGGTTCCTTCCCCTGTATTCTCCCTGTATTCTCCCTGTACTGAAACATCTTGGTTTATCGTGTTGTTATTGGTTACTTCCCCTGTATTCTCCCTGTACTGAAACATCTTGGTTTATCGTGTTGTTATTGGTTCCTTCCCCTGTATTCTCCCTGTACGGAAACATCTTGGTTTATCGTGTTGGTATTGGTTCCTTCCCCTGTATTCTCCCTGTACTGAAACATCTTGGTTTATCGTGTTGTTATTGGTTACTTCCCCTGTATTCTCCCTGTACTGAAACATCTTGGTTTATAGTGTTGGTATTGGTTCCTTCCCCTGTATTCTCCCTGTACTGAAACATCTTGGTTTATCGTGTTGTTATTGGTTCCATCCCCTGTATTCTCCCTGTACTGAAACATCTACTAGATCTAATGCCAAGAGTGTGCAAAGCTGTCATCAAGTCAAAGGGTGGCTATTTGAAGAATCTCAAATACATTTTTTATTTTTATTTCTTTAACCTGTCTAGGATCAGCGTGGCGCTAGCGGCACCCCCCCCCCCCCCCCACTGAAAAACCAGTGCCGCGAAATTCAAAAAAAATATTTTTTTAAAATATTTAACTTTCACACATTAAAGTCCAATACAGCTAATGAAAGACACAGATCTTGTGAATCCAGTCAACATTTCCGATTTTTAAAATGTTTTACAGGGAAGACACAATATGTAAAGATGTACATCTATTACCTAAAAACACATTAGCATAATCCACCATCTTTTATTTGTCCACCAACACCAGTAGCCATCACCAATTCGGCTAAACTAAGATATTTATAGCCCCTAACCAACAAAAAAACTCATTAGATGACAGTCTGATAACATATTTATGGTATGGGATAGGTTTTGTTAGAAAAAAGTGCATATTTCAGGTAGATGGCATAGTTTACAATTGCACCCACCATCACAAATGGACTAGAATAATTACAATGAGCAACGTGTTTACCTAACTACTAATCATCAAACATTTCGTAAAAATACACAGCATACACGAATCGAAAGACACAGATCCTGTGAATACAGACAATATTTCAGATTTTCTAAGTGTCTTACAGCGAAAACACAATAAATCGTTATATTAGCTTAGCACATAGCAATTAGCAGCCCAGCATTGATTCTAGCCAAAGTGAGCGATAAAAGTCAACATCGCCAAAAGATATTAATTTTTTCACTAACCTTCTCAGAATTCTTCCGATGACACTCCTGTAACATCATATTACAACATGCATATACAGTTTGATCGAAAATGTTTATATTTAGCCACCAAAATCATGGTTAGACAATGTGAAATGTAGACAAGCTGGTAAAGAAAAAGTCCTTGCGCCACTTAGACAGTGATCTACTCTTATACATAAATACTCATAAACGTGACTAAAAAATATAGGGTGGACAGGGATTGATAGACAATTTAATTCTTAATACAATTGCGTTATTACATTTTTTAATTTATCCTTACTTTTCAATACAGTTTGCGCCAAGCGAAGCTACGTCAAAAAACATGGCGTCCTAAGCCACTAAAATGTTTCGACAGAAACACGATTTATCATAATAAAAATGTCCTACCTTGAGCTGTTCTTCCATCAGTATCTTGGGCAAAGGATCCTTTCTTGGGAGAAATCGTCTTTTGGTGGAAAGCTGTCCTCTTGCCATGTGGAAATGTCAACTGCGTTCGGGATGAACTGAAAAGCGTGCCCAACTTTTCACATCGTTGCAAAAATAAATGTCCCAAAATCGCACTAAACGGATATAAATTGCTATAAAACGCTTTAAATTAACTACCTTATGATGTTTTTAACTCCTATAACGAGTGAAAAGATGACCGGAGAAATATAACAGGCTAAACTAATGCTTGGAACAGGTGCGCGCCGGTGTCCTCTAGGCTCATGACGCAGCTCCCAAAGAATGACTAGCTTCAGGGTTTTTTCATTTGTAGGGCCTGTGAACGCGCAATCGACCCCGTTGGAATCGTCATCACGTAAAGGCATCCAGGGGAAGACGTAAGAAGTGTCCGTATAGTCATAGCAACGACAGTGCCCTTTTAACTGACTTCAGAAGAGTGGCCAACATTTCTCAAATCTGACTCCATGTCAGGGAAATTGCTGTAGAATGGGCTCTGTTCCACTTAGAGAGAAAATTTCAACTCCTATAGAAACTATAGACTGTTTTCTATCCAATAATAATAATAATATGCATATTGTACGATCAAGGATTTTGTGGGAAGCCGTTTAAAAAATTAGCCAAATTAGCATAAATAGTCTAAACAGCGCCCCCATCCCCAACAGGTTAACCCTTTTTTGGTTACTACATGATTCCATATGTGTTATTTCATAGTTTTGATGTCTTCACTATTATTCTACAATGTAAAAAATAAAGAAAAACCCTTGAATGAGTAGGTGTTCTAAAACCTTTGACCGGTAGTGTAGATACAAACCAGATGGGTAGAAATTAGGCATTCTCTGTATTTTAAATAGATGCACTTTCCCTATTGTGATTTATGATGATAACTTCCACCAAAATGGATCTAACAGGAAGAACTGAGATCTACCAGGAAGAACAGATAACTTCCATCATAATGGATCTACCAGGAATAACTGAGATCTACCAGGAAGAACTGAGATCTACCAGGAAGAACTGATAACTTCCACCATAATGGATCTACCAGGAAGAACTGAGATCTACCAGGAAGAACTGATAACTTCCACCATAATGGATCTACCTGGAAGAACTGAGATCTACCAGGAAGAACAGATAACTTCCACCATAATGGATCTACCAGGAATAACTGAGATCTACCAGGAATAACTGAGATCTACCAGGAAGAACTGAGATCTACCAGGAAGAACTGAGATCTACCAGGAAGAACTGATAACTTCCACCATAATGGATCTACCAGGAAGAACTGATAACTTCCACCATAATGGATCTATCAGGAAGAACTGAGATCTACCAGGAATAACTGAGATCTACCAGGAATATCTGAGATCTACCAGGAATATCTGAGATTGTAACAGTCCTGACCTGTTTTATGTTGTTTTTATGTGTTTATGGTCAGGGCATGTGTTTTGGGTGGGCAGTCTATGTTATCTGTTTCTATGTTGGTTTCGGTGTGCCTGGTATGGCTCTTGATTAGAGGCAGGTGGTTTGCATTTTCCTCTAATCAAGAGTCATATTTAGGTAGGGCATTATCACTGTGTGTTTGTGGGTGATTGTCTCCTGTGTCCGTGTCAATGTTTGCACCATACGGGACTGTATACGGTTTGTTCATTTCATGTAGTCTGTTCCTGTTCATTTCGTTCTTCACGTTGTATGTAAGTTCGTCGTTCAGGTCTGTCTACTTTCGTTTTGTTATTTTGTATCATTTTCAAGTATAGTTCGTTTTCTGTCTACGTCGTGTTTGTTATTTTGTCGTGTCTTCAATAAATCATTATGTCTTCACAATCCGCTGCGCCTTGGTTCCCTCAATACTCCTCCTTCTCCGAAAATGGAGAGGAGGAGGAACATCGTTACAGAACCACCCACCAACCCAGAGCCAAGCAGCGGAGTCAAGGGAGAAAGGGACAGGAGAAGAAGGAGCAATGGACATGGGACGATGTGTTGGATGGAAAGGGTGTTTACACATGGGAGGAGATCCTAGCTGGTAGAGATCGCCTCCCATGGGAACAGCTGGAGGCACTGCGGAGAGCAGAGGCTACCGGAGAGAGGAACCGGAGCTATGAGGGAACGCGTCTGGCACGGAAGCCGAAAAAGCCCGTGAGTAACTCCCAAAAATTTCTTGGGGGGGGGCTAAAGGGTAGTGGGCCAAGGGCAGGTAGGAGACCTGCGCCCACTTCCCGGGCTTACCGTGGAGAGCGGGAGTACGGGCAGGCGCCGTGTTACGCAGTAGAGCGCACGGTGTCTCCTGTACGAGTGCATAGCCCGGTGCGGGTTATTCCACCTCCCCGCACTGGGAGGGCTAGATTGGGCATTGAGCCAGGTGTCATGAGGCCGGCTCAACGCGTCTGGTCTCCAGTGCGTCTCCTCGGGCCGGCATACATGGCACCTGCCTTACGCATGGTTTCCCCGGTTCGCCTACATAGGCCGGTGCGGGTTATTCCACCTCCCCGCACTGGTCGGGCAACCGGGAGCATTCAACCAGGTAAGGTTGGGCAGGTTCAATGCTCAAGAGTGCCAGTACGCCTCCACGGTCCGGTGTTTCCGGCACCACCTCCCCGCCCCAGCCTAGTACCTACAGTGTCTACACTATGCACTAGGCTACCAGTGCGTATTCTGAGCCCTGTTCCTCCTCCACGCACTCTCCCTGTGGTGCGTGTATTTAGCCCGGTGCCTCCAGTTCCGGGCCCACGCACTAAGCTACCAGTGCGTCTCCAGAGCCCTGTACACACTGTATATTCTCCCCCTACTAATCCTGATGTGCTTGTCCTCAGCCCGGCGTCACCAGTGCCGGTACCACGCATCAGGGATAGAGTAGGCTTTGAGAATACAGTGTGCCCTGTCCCTGCTCCCCGCACTAGTAGGAAGGTGCTTGTCAGTAGCACGGTGCCTCCAGTTCCGGCACCACGCACCAGGTCTACAGTGCGCCATATCCGGCCAGAGCCATCCGTCTCCCCAGCGCCATCTGAGCCATCCGTCTCCCCAGCGCCATCTGAGCCATCCGTCTCTCCAGCGCCATCTGAGCCATCCGTCTCCCCAGCGCCATCTGAGCCATCCGTCTGCCAGGAGCCTGCAAAGCCGCCCGTCTGCCATGAGCCTGCAAAGCCGCCCGTCTGCCATGTGCCTACAGAGCCGTCAGCCAGACAGGAGCCGCTAGAGCCATCAGCCAGACAGGAGCCGCTAGAGCCGCCAACCAGACAGGATCTGCCAGAGCCGCCAACCAGACAGGATCTGCCAGAGCCGCCAACCAGACAGGATCTGCCAGAGCCGCCAACCAGACAGGATCTGCCAGAGCCGCCAACCAGACAGGATCTGCCAGAGCCGCCAGCGAGCCATGAGCAGCCAGAGCCGTCAGTGAGCCATGAGCAGCCAGAGCCGTCAGTGAGCCATGAGCAGCCAGAGCCGTCAGTGAGCCATGAGCAGCCAGAGCCGTCAGAGCGCCATGAGCGTCGAGAGCCGTCAGCCTGCCATGAGCGTCGAGAGCCGTCAGCCTGCCATGAGCGTCGAGAGCCGTCAGTCTGCCATGAGCGTCGAGAGCCGTCAGCCTGCCATGAGCGTCGAGAGCCGTCAGTCTGCCATGAGCGTCGAGAGCCGTCAGCCAGCATGGACCTGCCAGAGCCGTCCAAACAGGACCTGCCAGAGTCCTTCAGCCGGGATCTGCCCCTTGTCCCGGTGTTGCCCCTTGTCCCGGTGCTGCCCCTTGTCCCGGTGCTGCCCCTTGTCCCGGTGCTGCCCCTTGTCCCGGTGCTGCCCCTTGTCCCGGTGCTGCCCCTTGTCCCGGTGCTGCCCCTTGTTCCGGTGCTGCCCCTTGTCCCAGTGATGGTCCTTATCCTGGTGCTGCCCCTTGTTCTGGTGCTGCCCCTTGTCCCGGTGCTACCCCTTGTCCCGGTGCTGCCCCTTGTCCTGGTGCTAGCTGTTTATTTAGGGGAAGGTAGTGTTAGGGTGGGCATTAGAAGGGGTAGAAAGAAGAGGGGAGTGACTATGGTGGTATGGGGACAGCGTCCGGAGCCGGAACCACCACCGTGGTCAACTGCCCACCCGGACCCTCCCCTGGACTTTGTGCTTGTGCGCCCGGCGTGCGCATCTTGAGGGGGGGGTACTGTAACAGTCCTGACCTGTTTTATGTTGTTTTTATGTGTTTATGGTCAGGGCATGTGTTTTGGGTGGGCAGTCTATGTTATCTGTTTCTATGTTGGTTTCGGTGTGCCTGGTATGGCTCTTGATTAGAGGCAGGTGGTTTGCATTTTCCTCTAATCAAGAGTCATATTTAGGTAGGGCATTATCACTGTGTGTTTGTGGGTGATTGTCTCCTGTGTCCGTGTCAATGTTTGCACCATACGGGACTGTATACGGTTTGTTCATTTCATGTAGTCTGTTCCTGTTCATTTCGTTCTTCACGTTGTATGTAAGTTCGTCGTTCAGGTCTGTCTACTTTCGTTTTGTTATTTTGTATCATTTTCAAGTATAGTTCGTTTTCTGTCTACGTCGTGTTTGTTATTTTGTCGTGTCTTCAATAAATCATTATGTCTTCACAATCCGCTGCGCCTTGGTTCCCTCAATACTCCTCCTTCTCCGAAAATGGAGAGGAGGAGGAACATCGTTACAGAGATCTACCAGGAATATCTTATGACTTCCACCATAATGGATCTACCAGGAAGAACTGATAACTTCCACCATAATGGATCTACCAGGAAGAACTGAGATCTAACAGGAAGAACTGAGATCTAACAGGAAGAACTGAGATCTAACAGGAAGAACTGAGATCTACCAGGAAGAACTGAGATATACCAGGAAGAACAGAGATCTACCAGGAAGAACTGATAACTTCCACCATAATGGATCTACCAGGAAGAACTGATAACTTCCACCATAATGGATCTACCAGGAAGAACTGATAGGTAGAAATGTAGAAAAGTGTATTTGAAGGCCTCTTTCTCTCTGTCCTTTTATCTTCTCTTCTGCCTTGTCCTCCTCGTCCTCTTCCTCCTCGTCCTCTTCCTCCTCGTCCTCCTCTTCCTCTTCCTCTTCCTCCTCTTCCTCTTCCTCCTCGTCCTCCCTCTCTCTCTCTCTGTTAATATCTCCACTTAAACCCGTCCGCTGCGGTGATGAATATGACTGATGCCTCTATCTACTGCAGGATCTGTTGTTATGATGTGCTGTATTTGTAGAGAAGAGAGTGAATACATCACTTTGACTGTTGAGACAGTGTTCCAAATAGCACCATTTAGTGCCTGTTGGGCTCTGGACATAAGTAGCGCACTATATAGGGAATAGAGTTCTATAGGGTCCTGGTCTAAAGTAGTGCACTATATAGGGAATAGGGTGCCATTTGGGATGCAGTCCTTGACAGGACACTGTAAAGTAGAAATACTATCCCTCACTATCCTATAAAAAGTCTCATCTGAGTCCACCATCTGTCTATCTGTTACCACTATGACATGACTCATCTGTCTCTCTGGTATCACTATGACCTGACTCATCTGTCTATCTGTTACCACTATGACATGACATCATCTGAGTCCACCATCTGTCTCTCTGTTACCACTATGACCTGACTCATCTGTCTATCTGTTACCACTATGACCTGACTCATCTGTCTCTCTGATACCACTATGACCTGACTCATCTGTCTCTCTGTTACCACTATGACCTGACTCATCTGTCTATCTGTTACCACTATGACCTGACTCATCTGTCTATCTGTTACCACTATGACCTGACTCATCTGTCTCTCTGTTACCACTATGACCTGACTCATCTGTCTATCTGTTACCACTATGACCTGACTCATCTGTCTCTCTGTTACCACTATGACCTGACTCATCTGTATATCTGTTACCACTATGACATGACTCATCTGTCTCTCTGTTACCACTATGACCTGACTCATCTGTATATCTGTTACCACTATGACATGACTCATCTGTCTATCTGTTACCACTATGACCTGACTCATCTGTCTATCTGGTATCACTATGACCTGACTCATCTGAGTCCACCATCTGTCTATCTGGTACCACTATGACCTGACTCATCTGTCTATCTGATACCACTATGACATGACTAATCTGTCTATCTGATACCACTATGACCTGACTCATCTGTCTATCTGATACCACTATGACCTGACTCATCTGTCTATCTGATACCACTATGACCTGACTCATCTGTATATCTGTTACCACTATGACATGACTCATCTGTCTCTCTGTTACCACTATGACCTGACTCATCTGTCTATCTGATACCACTATGACATGACTCATCTGTCTCTCTGTTACCACTATGACCTGACTCATCTGTCTCTCTGTTACCACTATGACCTGACTCATCTGTCTATCTGTTACCACTATGACATGACTCGTCTGTCTATCTGTTACCACTATGACATGACTCATCTGTCTATCTGTTACCACTATGACATGACTCATCTGTCTATCTGTTACCACTATGACATGACTCATCTGTCTCTCTGTTACCACTATGACCTGACTCATCTGTCTCTCTGTTACCACTATAACCTGACTCATCTGTCTCTCTGTTACCACTATGACCTGACTCATCTGTCTCTCTGTTACCACTATGACATGACTCATCTGTCTATCTGTTACCACTATGACATGACTCATCTGTCTATCTGTTACCACTATGACATGACTCATCTGTCTATCTGTTACCACTATGACCTGACTCATCTGTCTATCTGATACCACTATGACATGACTCATCTGTCTCTCTGTTACCACTATGACATGACTCATCTGTCTATCTGATACCACTATGACCTGACTCATCTGTCTATCTGGTATCACTATGACCTGACTCATCTGTCTCTCTGTTACCACTATGACCTGACTCATCTGTCTATCTGTTACCACTATGACATGACTCATCTGTCTATCTGTTACCACTATGACATGACTCATCTGTCTATCTGTTACCACTATGACCTGACTCATCTGTCTCTCTGTTACCACTATGACCTGACTCATCTGTCTCTCTGTTACCACTATGACCTGACTCATCTGAGTCCACCAACTGTCTCTCTGTTACCACTAAGGCACCCTCCTCCACCCCTCCTCTCCTCCATCCCTCCTCTCCTCTATCTTTCCTCTCCCCCATCTCTCCATCCCTCCTCTCCTCCACCCCTCCTCTCCTCCATCCCTCCTCTCCTCCATCCCTCTTCTCCTCTATCCCTCCTCTCCTCCATCTCTCCATCCCTCCTCTCCTCTATCCCTCCTCTCCTCCATCTCTCCATCCCTCCTCTCCTCCACCCCTCCTCTCCTCCATCCCTCCTCTCCTCCATCCCTCCTCTCCTCTATCCCTCCTCTCCTCCATCTCTACATCCCTCCTCTCCTCCATCCCTCCTCTCCTCCACACCTCCTCTCCTCCATCCCTCCATCCCTCCGCTCCTCCATCCCTCCTCTCCTCCATCCCTCCTCTCCTCCATCTCTCCACCCCTCCTCTCCACCACCCCTCCTCTCCTCCATCTGTCCACCCCTCCTCTCCTCCACCCCTCCTCTCCTCCACCCCTCCTCTCCTCCATCCCTCCTCTCCCCCATCCCTCCTCTCCTCCATCTCTCCACCCCTCCTCTCCTCCACCCTCCTCTCCACCACCCCTCCTCTCCTCCACCCTCCTCTCCTCCACCCCTCCTCTCCTCCATCTCTCCATCCCTCCTCGCCTCCACCCCTCCTCTCCTCCATCTCTCCATCCCTCCTCTCCTCCATCCTTCCTCTCCTCCAACTCTCCACCCCTCCTCTCCTCCACCCCTCCTCTCCACCACCCCTTCTCTCCTCCATCTCTCCACCCCTCCTCTCCTCCGCTCCTCCTCGCCTCCACCCCTCCTCTCCTCCACCCCTCCTCGCCTCCATCCCTCCATCCCTCCTCTCCTCCATCCCTCCTCTCCTCCATCCCTCCATCTCTCCACCCCTCCTCTCCTCCATCCCTCCTCTCCTCTATCTTTCCTCTCCTCCATCTCTCCATCCCTCCTCTCCTCCACCCCTCCGCTCCTCCATCCCTCCTCTCCTCTCCTCTCCTCCACCCCTCCTCTCCTCTCCTCTCCTCCACCCCTCCTCTCCTCCATCCCTCCTCTCCTCCATCCCTCCTCTCCTCTATCCCTCCTCTCCTCCATCTCTCCATCCCTCCTCTCCTCTATCCCTCCTCTCCTCCATCTCTCCATCCCTCCTCTCCTCCATCCCTCCTCCATCTCTCCACCCCTCCTCTCCTCCACCCTCCTCTCCTCCACCCCTCCTCTCCTCCACTCCTCCTCTCCTCAACCCCTCCTCTCCTCCACCCCTCCTCTCCACCACCCCTCCTCTCCTCCATCTCTCCATCCCTCCTCTCCTCCATCCCTCCTCTCCTCCATCTCTCCAACCCTCCTCTCCTCCACCCCTCCTCTCCACCACCCCTCCTCTCCTCCATCTCTCCACCCCTCCTTTCCTCCACTCCTCCTCTCCTCCACCCCTCCCCTCCTCCACCCTCCTCTCCTCCATCTCTCCACCCCTCCTCTCCTCCATCCCTCCATCTCTCCATTCCTCCTCTCCTCCATCCCTCCATCCCTCCTCTCCTCCATCCCTCCTCTCCTCCATCTCTCCACCCCTCCTCTCCTCCATCTCTCAACCCCTCCTCTCCTCCATCCCTCCTCTCCTCCATCTCTCCACCCCTCCTCTCCTCCATCCCTCCTCTCCTCCACCCCTCCTCTCCTCCACTCCTCCTCTCCTCCACCCCTCCCCTCCTCCACCCCTCCATCCCTCCTCTCCTCCACCCCTCGTCTCCTCCACTCCTCCTCTCCTCCACCCCTCCCCTCCTCCACCCCTCCACCCCTCCTCTCCACCACCCTCCTCTCCTCCACCCCTCCCCTCCTCCACCCTCCTCTCCTCCATCTCTCCACCCCTCCTCTCCTCCATCCCTCCATCTCTCCATTCCTCCTCTCCTCCATTCCTCCTCTCCTCCATCCCTCCATCCCTCCTCTCCTCCATCCCTCCTCTCCTCCATCTCTCCACCCCTCCTCTCCTCCACCCCTCCTCTCCTCCATCTCTCAACCCCTCCTCTCCTCCATCCCTCCTCTCCTCCATCTCTCCACCCCTCCTCTCCTCCATCCCTCCTCTCCTCCACCCCTCCTCTCCTCCACTCCTCCTCTCCTCCACCCCTCCCCTCCTCCACCCCTCCACCCCTCCTCTCCACCACCCTCCTCTCCTCCATCTCTCCACCCCTCCTCTCCTCCATCCCTCCATCTCTCCATCCCTCCTCTCCTCCATCCCTCCTCTCCTCCACCCCTCGTCTCCTCCACTCCTCCTCTCCTCCACCCCTCCCCTCCTCCACCCCTCCACCCCTCCTCTCCACCACCCTCCTCTCCTCCACCCCTCCACCCCACCACCCTCCTCTCCTCCATCTCTCCACCCCTCCTCTCCTCCATCCCTCCATCTCTCCATCCCTCCTCTCCTCCATCCCTCCTCTCCTCCATCCCTCCTCTCCTCCATCTCTCCACCCCTCCTCTCCTCCACCCCTCCTCTCCTCCATCTCTCCATCCCTCCTCTCCTCCATCCCTCCTCTCCTCCATCCATCTCTCCTCTCATCCATCCCTCCTCTCCTCCATCTCTCCACCCCTCCTCTCCTCCACCCCTCCTCTCCTCCTTCTCTCCATCCCTCCTCTCCTCCATCCCTCCTCTCCTCCACTCCTCCTCTCCTCCATCTATCCACCCCTCCTCTCCTCCACCCCTCCTCTCCTCCATCTCTCCACCCCTCCTCTCCTCCATCCCTACTCTCCTCCATCTCTCCACCCCTCCTCTCCTCCATCTCTCCATCCCTCCTCTCCTCCACCCCTCCTCTCCTCCATCTCTCCACCCCTCCTCTCCTCCATCTCTCCACCCCTCCTCTCCTCCACCCCTCCTCTCCTCCATCTCTCCACCCCTCCTTTCCTCCACTCCTCCTCTCCTCCACCCCTCCCCTCCTCCACCCTCCTCTCCTCCATCTCTCCACCCCTCCTCTCCTCCACCCCTCCTCTCCTCCATCTCTCCACCCCTCCTCTCCTCCACCCCTCCTCCTCCACCCCTCCACCCCTCCTCTCCTCCTCTCCGCCACCCCTCCTCTCCTCCATCTCTCCACCCCTCCTCTCCTCCACCCCTCCTCCCCCACCCCTCCATCCCTCCTCTCCTCTATCTTTCCGCTCCTCCACCCCTCCTCTCCTCTATCTTTCCTCTCCTCCATCTCTCCATCCATCCCTCCTCTCCTCCACCCCTCCTCTCCTCTATCTCTCCACCCCTCCTCTCCTCTATCTCTCCACCCCTCCTCTCTTCCACTCCTCCTCTTCTCCACCCCTCCTCTCCTCCATCTCTCCACCCCTCCTCTCTTCCACCCCTCCTCTCCTCCACCCCTCCTCTCCACCACCCCTCCTCTCCTCCATCTCTCCACCCCTCCTCTCATCCACTCCTCCTCTCCTCCACCCCTCCTCTCCACCACCTCTCCTCTCCTCCATCTCTCCACTCCTCCTCTCCTCCATCCCTCCTCTCCTCCATCCCTCCTCTCCTCCATCTCTCCATCCCTCCTCTCCTCCATCCCTCCTCTCCTCCAACTCTCCACCCCTCCTCTCCTCCACCCCTCCTCTCCACCACCCCTTCTCTCCTCCATCTCTCCACCCCTCCTCTCCTCCGCTCCTCCTCTCCTCCACCCCTCCTCGCCTCCACCCCTCCTCTCCTCCATCCCTCCTCTCCTCCATCCCTCCATCCCTCCTCTCCTCCATCCCTCCTCTCCTCCATCCCTCCTCTCCTCCATCTCTCCACCCCTCCTCTTCTCCACCCCTCCTCTCCACCACCCCTCCTCTCCTCCATCTCTCCACCCCTCCTCTCCTCCATCCCTCCATCTCCTCATCCCTCCTCTCCTCCATCTCTCCATCCCTCCTCTCCTCCATCCCTCCTCCATCTCTCCACCCCTCCTCTCCTCCATCCCTCCTCTCCTCTATCTTTCCTCTCCTCCATCTCTCCATCCCTCCTCTCCTCTATCTTTCCTCTCCTCCACCCCTCCTCTCCTCCACCCCTCCTCTCTCCATCCCTCCTCTCCTCTATCTTTCTTCTCCTCCACCCCTCCTCTCCGCCACCCCTCCATCTCTCCACCCTCCTCTCCTCCATCCCTCCTCTCCTCCATCCCTCCTCTCCTCCACCCCTCCTCTCTCCATCCCTCCTCTCCTCTAACTTTCCTCTCCTCCACCCTCCTCTCCGCCACCCCTCCATCTCTCCATCCATCCTCTCCTCCGTCCTCCTCTTCTCCACCCTCCTCTCCTCCATCCCTCCTCTTCTCCACCCTCCTCTCCTCCATCCCTCCTCTTCTCCACCCCTCCTCTCCTCCACCCCTCCTCTCTCCATCCCTCCTCTCCTCTATCTTTCCTCTCCTCCACCCCTCCTCTCCTCCATCCCTCCTCTCCTCCACCCCTCCTCTTCTCCACCCTCCTCTCCTCCATCCCTCCTCTCCTCCATCCCTCCTCTCCTCTATCTTTCCTCTCCTCCACCTAACTAGATTTGTGTTCTGTGTTCCTAAAGAGGAGAATCCCTAGAGAGCAGAGCAGCACCAATAACTCTACACACACACACACACACACACACACACACACACACACACACACACACACACACACACACACACACACACACACACACACACACACACACAGACACCAATAACTCACATAGCGCAACACAGAAGGGTGACTAATTACTCTGCATACATGCTAATTTACATAATTAATGCATAATCACCTCTGCTAACGTTTTGCCAAGAGTTTGTTGTAGCTGAAGAACAAACACAGGTGTACTTTAGGTAAAGTTGTTATATGACTCTAAGTCAGGATATAAACTAATATGCTGTGGGTAATGTAGTTGTTATATGACTCTAAGTCAGGATATAAACTAATAGGCTGTGGGTAATGTAGTTGTTATATGAGTCAGGATATAAACTAATAGGCTGTGGGTAATGTAGTTGTTATATGACTCAGGATATAAACTAATAGGCTGTGGGTAATGTAGTTGTTATATGACTCAGGATATAAACTAATAGGCTGTGGGTAATGTAGTTGTTATATGACTCAGGATATAAACTAATAGGCTGTGGGTAATGTAGTTGTTATATGACTCAGGATATAAACTAATAGGCTGTGGGTAATGTAGTTGTTATATGACTCAGGATATAAACTAATAGGCTGTGGGTAATGTAGTTGTTATATGACTCAGGATATAAACTAATAGGCTGTGGGTAATGTAGTTGTTATATGACTCAGGATATAAACTAATAGGCTGTGGGTAATGTAGTTGTTATATGACTCAGGATATAAACTAATAGGCTGTGGGTAATGTAGTTGTTATATGACTCTAAGTCAGGATATAAACTAAAAGGCTGTGGGTAATGTAGTTGTTATATGACTCAGGATATAAACTAATATGCTGTGGGTAATGTAGTTGTTATATGACTCTAAGTCAGGATATAAACTAATAGGCTGTGGGTAATGTAGTTGTTATATGACTCAGGATATAAACTAATAGGCTGTGGGTAATGTAGTTGTTATATGACTCAGGATATAAACTAATAGGCTGTGGGTAATGTAGTTGTTATATGACTCAGGATATAAACTAATAGGCTGTGGGTAATGTAGTTGTTATATGACTCAGGATATAAACTAATAGGCTGTGGGTAATGTAGTTGTTATATGACTCTAAGTCAGGATATAAACTAATAGTCTGTGGGTAATGTGTTGTTACATGACTCAGGATATAAACTAATAGGCTGTGGGTAATGTAGTTGTTATATGACTCTAAGTCAGGATATAAACTAATAGGCTGTGGGTAATGTAGTTGTTATATGACTCAGGATATAAACTAATAGGCTGTGGGTAATGTAGTTGTTATATGACTCAGGATATAAACTAATAGGCTGTGGGTAATGTAGTTGTTATATGACTCTAAGTCAGGATATAAACTAATATGCTGTGGGTAATGTAGTTGTTATATGAGTCAGGATATAAACTAATAGGCTGTGGGTAATGTAGTTGTTATATGACTCTAAGTCAGGATATAAACTAATAGTCTGTGGGTAATGTGTTGTTACATGACTCAGGATATAAACTAATAGGCTGTGGGTAATGTAGTTGTTATATGACTCTAAGTCAGGATATAAACTAATAGGCTGTGGGTAATGTAGTTGTTATATGACTCAGGATATAAACTAATATGATGTGGGTAATGTAGTTGTTATATGACTCTAAGTCAGGATATAAACTAATAGGCTGTGGGTAATGTAGTTGTTATATGACTCTAAGTCAGGATATAAACTAATAGGCTGTGGGTAATGTAGTTGTTATATGACTCAGGATATAAACTAATAGGCTGTGGGTAATGTAGTTGTTATATGACTCAGGATATAAACTAATATGCTGTGGGTAATGTAGTTGTTATATGACTCTAAGTCAGGATATAAACTAATAGGCTGTGGGTAATGTAGTTGTTATATGACTCTAAGTCAGGATATAAACTAATATGCTGTGGGTAATGTAGTTGTTATATGACTCTAAGTCAGGATATAAACTAATAGGCTGTGGGTAATGTAGTTGTTATATGACTCTAAGTCAGGATATAAACTAATAGGCTGTGGGTAATGTAGTTGTTATATGACTCAGGATATAAACTAATAGGCTGTGGGTAATGTAGTTGTTATATGACTCAGGATATAAACTAATAGGCTGTGGGTAATGTAGTTGTTATATGACTCAGGATATAAACTAATAGGCTGTGGGTAATGTAGTTGTTATATGACTCAGGATATAAACTAATAGGCTGTGGGTAATGTAGTTGTTATATGACTCAGGATATAAACTAATAGGCTGTGGGTAATGTAGTTGTTATATGACTCTAAGTCAGGATATAAACTAATAGGCTGTGGGTAATGTAGTTGTTATATGACTCTAAGTCAGGATATAAACTAATAGGCTGTGGGTAATGTAGTTGTTATATGACTCAGGATATAAACTAATAGGCTGTGGGTAATGTAGTTGTTATATGACTCTAAGTCAGGATATAAACTAATAGGCTGTGGGTAATGTAGTTGTTATATGACTCTAAGTCAGGATATAAACTAATAGGCTGTGGGTAATGTAGTTGTTATATGACTCAGGATATAAACTAATAGGCTGTGGGTAATGTAGTTGTTATATGACTCAGGATATAAACTAATAGGCTGTGGGTAATGTAGTTGTTATATGACTCTAAGTCAGGATATAAACTAATAGGCTGTGGGTAATGTAGTTGTTATATGACTCAGGATATATACTAATAGGCTGTGGGTAATGTAGTTGTTATATGAGTCAGGATATAAACTAATAGGCTGTGGGTAATGTAGTTGTTATATGACTCAGGATATAACCTAATAGGCTGTGGGTAATGTAGTTGTTATATGACTCTAAGTCAGGATATAAACTAATATGCTGTGGGTAATGTAGTTGTTATATGACTCTAAGTCAGGATATAAACTAATAGGCTGTGGGTAATGTAGTTGTTATATGAGTCAGGATATAAACTAATAGGCTGTGGGTAATGTAGTTGTTATATGACTCTAAGTCAGGATATAAACGAATAGGCTGTGGGTAATGTAGTTGTTATATGAGTCAGGATATAAACTAATAGGCTGTGGGTAATGTAGTTGTTATATGACTCAGGATATAAACTAATAGGCTGTGGGTAATGTAGTTGTTATATGAGTCAGGATATAAACTAATAGGCTGTGGGTAATGTAGTTGTTATATGACTCTAAGTCAGGATATAAACTAATAGGCTGTGGGTAATGTAGTTGTTATATGACTCAGGATATAAACTAATAGGCTGTGGGTAATGTAGTTGTTATATGAGTCAGGATATAAACTAGTAGGCTGTGGGTAATGTAGTTGTTATATGACTCAGGATATAAACTAATAGGCTGTGGGTAATGTAGTTGTTAGGGACTTTAACGTTGCCACCTAAATGAAGGATGGTTCTGTCCTGCCCTCTGACCTCTCTGGGTCAGGATATAAACTAATAGGCTGTGGGTAATGTAGTTGTTATATGACTCAGGATATAAACTAATAGGCTGTGGGTAATGTAGTCGTTAGGGACTTTAACATTGCCACCTAAATGAAGGATGGTTCTGTCCTGCTCTTTGACCTCTCTGGGTCAGGATATTGAGTGATTTCATCGCCTAGACAACCTTGACATACCGCTAACTTTTCAACACATCACATTGTGTCTGTAGTGACCCGGTTTAGCAGTGGTTAAATGATTCGTATGGACTTTTCCTACACTGAAAAGGAATCCAGATTGAAACTGAGCTCTGTGGAGTCTGGATTTCCCCCCCCCCAGACAACTTTAGACGTCACGTTCACATTGCAACGCGTCAACGCTTTTGAACCCCTGGCCGTCTTTGTCAAGTCACTTCCTGCAGACAGTTGCTGTGCTAGGAACGGATGGAGATCGAGCTGTGGGAGGATGAGTGAATGTCTCCCCTAAAAAAAGAGACACTATATCTACAAAAGTATTTTGGACACCCCTTCAAATGAGTGGATTTGGCAATTTCAGCCACACCCGTTGCTGAAAGGTGTATAAAATCGAGCACACCGCCATGCAATCTCCATAGACAAAAACATTGGCAGTAGAATGGGCTTACTGAAGAGCCCCAAAAATATTTAAAAAAAATATAAAAACAAAAATATAAAAACATAAACATGTAAATACTGAAGAGCTCAGTGACTTTCAAGGTGGCACCGTCATAGGATACCACCTTTCCAACAAGTCAGTTCATAACATTTCTGCCCTGCTAAAGCTCCCGCCGGGCAACTGTAAGTGTTGTTATTGTGAAGTGGAAACGTCTAGGAGCAACAACGGCTCAGCCGCGAAGTGGTAGGCCACACAAGGTCACAGAATGGGACCGCCGAGTGCTGAAGCGCGTAGAGCGTAAAAATCACCTGTCCTCGGTTGCAACCCTCACTACCGAGTTCCAAGGCCTTCCCTGAAGAGTGGAGGCTGTTATAGCAGCAAAGGGGGGTCCAACTCCATATTAATGCCTTCACAGAAGATGGAGGCTGTTATAGCAGCAAAGGGGGGGGGTCCAACTCCATATTAATGACTTCCCAGAAGAGTGGAGGCTGTTATAGCAGCAAAGGGGGTTCCAACTCCATATTAATGACTTCCCTGAAGAGTGGAGGCTGTTATAGCAGCAAAGGGGGGTCCAACTCCATATTAATAACTTCCCTGAAGAGTGGAGGCTGTTATAGCAGCAAAGGGGGGGGACCAACTCCATATTAATGACTTCCCTGAAGAGTGGAGGCTGTTATAGCAGCAAAGGGGGGACCAACTCCATATTAATGACTTCCCTGAAGAGTGGAGGCTGTTATAGCAGCAAAGGGGGGGGGAACCAACGCCCAATTAATGACTTCCCAGAAGAGTGGAGGCTGTTGTAGCAGCAAAGGGGGGACCAACTCCATATTAATGACTTCCCTGAAGAGTGGAGGCTGTTATAGCAGCAAAGGGGGGACCAACTCCATATTAATGACTTCCCTGAAGAGTGGAGGCTGTTATAGCAGCAAAGGGGGGTCCAACTCCATATTAATGACTTCCCTGAAGAGTGGAGGCTGTTATAGCAGCAAAGGGGGGACCAACTCCATATTAAGGCCTTCCTAGAAGAGTGGAGGATGTTATAGCATTAAAGGGGGGTCCAACTCCATATGAATGACTTCCCAGAAGAGTGGAGGCTGTTATAGCAGCAATGGCGGAGTCCAACTCCATATTAATGACTTCCCTGAAGAGTGGAGGCTGTTATAGCAGCAAAGGGGGTTCCAACTCCATATTAATGACTTCCCTGAAGAGTGGAGGCTGTTATAGCAGCAAAGGGGGGTCCAACTCCATATTAATGACTTCCCTGAAGAGTGGAGGCTGTTATAGCAGCAAAGGGGGGTCCAACTCCATATTAATGACTTCCCTGAAGAGTGGAGGATGTTATAGCAGCAAAGGGGGTTCCAACTCCATATTAATGACTTCCCTGAAGAGTGGAGGCTGTTATAGCAGCAAAGGGGGGTCCAACTCCATATTAATGACTTCCCTGAAGAGTGGAGGCTGTTACAGCAGCAAAGGGGGGACCAACTCCATATTAATGACTTCCCTGAAGAGTGGAGGCTGTTATAGCAGCAAAGGGGGGTCCAACTCCATATTAATGCCCATGATTCTGGAATGAGATGTTCGAAGAGCAGGTGTCAACATACTTTTGCTCATGTAGTTTACTCTGTTTTAGTGACTGGAGTGAGGGACCTTCATGATATCACAGGTTCTCTATGCACCACTCTACATACCTCGTCAGCATTTACCTTACTGTCTGGTGGACAGACAGACAGACAGACAGACAGACAGACAGACAGACAGACAGACAGACAGACAGACAGACAGACAGACAGACAGACAGACAGACAGACAGACAGACAGACAGACAGACAGACGTGTTATGTTATCTAACATAGCTGACTGTCTGGTGTTGTATCTAACATATATAGTGCACCTATTCCCTATATAGTGCACCTATTCCCTATATAGTGCACCTATTCCCTATATAGTGCACCTATTCCCTATATAGTGCACCTATTCCCTATAGAGTGCACCTATTCCCTATATAGTGTACCTATTCCCTATATAGTGCACCTATTCCCTATATAGTGTACCTATTCCCTATAGAGTGCACCTATTCCCTATATAGTGTACCTATTCCCTATATAGTGTACCTATTCCCTATAGAGTGCACCTATTCCCTATATAGTGCACCTATTCCCTATTCCCTTTTATCTCCCTCAACAACTTTAAAAATCTGCTATCCGAGCAGCTAACCGATCGCTGCAGCTGTACATAGTCCATCTGTAAACTACCCACCCAACTTACCTACCTCACCCCCATACTGCTTTTATTTATTTACTTTTCTGTTCTTTTGCACACCAGTATCTCTTCTTGCACATGATCATCTGATGATTTATCACTCCAGTGTTAATCTGCTAAATTGTAATTATTCGATTTATTGCCTACCTCATGCCTTTTGCACACATTGTATATAGATTCTCTTTTTTCTACCATGTTATTGACTTGTCTATTGTTTACTCCATGTGTAACTCTGTGTTGTTGTCTGTTCACACTGCTATGCTTTTTCTTGGCCAGGTCGCAGTTGCAAATGAGAACTTGTTCTCAACTAGCCTACCTGGTTAAATAAAGGTGAAATAAAATAAAAAAATAAAAATAAATAAAAATAGTGCCCTGCTTTGGACCAGGGCCCATATATAGTGCATAATATAGGGAACAGGGTGTCATTTGAGACACAGACCAAATCTATTGACTGAAACTCCTCCTTCGTTTCCTTCTCTGTAAAGGATACTACATGGTCGGTCCATCCACATCGGTAGTCTTTCTCTCTCTCTGTCTCTGTCTCTCTCTCTCTCTCTCTCTCTCTCTCTCTCTCTCTCTCTCTCTGTCTCTCTCTGTCTCTCTCTGTCTCTCTCTGTCTCTGTCTCTCTCTCTCTCTCTCTCTCTCTCTCTCTCTCTCTCTCTAGTCTGCTGTAGGTGTAAAGCGATTGATTTAACTACGATTGATTTATAATTTCATCCGCCTTGGGTGTTTCCATGAAGCTAAATTAGATGGCTTAATTAATATTATATTACCTCGGTTGGCACAATCAGTGTGTTTAATAATTACAACTTTAGTACTCTACACTTGAATCCTACTTACTTTCCCCATGTATAATTTAGCTTTGATCTAGTGTGAAGGTCAATTAACACTGTGTCGATTAGAAACCCTGGGTCTCTTCAGGTTTAATGGACCACCAGCCACTGTTAGATAATGCCTGGGTGTCTTCAGGTTAAATGGACCACCAGCCACGGTTAGATAATGCCTTGGTTTCTTCAGTTTTAATGGACCACCAGTCACGGTTAGATAATGTCTGGGTCTCTTCAGGTTTAATGGACCACCAGCCACTGTTAGATAATGCCTGGGTGTCTTCAGGTTTAATGGACCACCAGCCACGGTTAGATAATGCCTTGGTTTCTTCAGTTTTAATGGACCACCAGTCACGGTTAGATAATGTCTGGGTCTCTTCAGGTTTAATGGACCACCAGCCACGGTTAGATAATGTCTAGGTGTCTTCAGGTTAAATGGACCACCAGCCACGGTTAGATAATGCCTGGGTCTCTTCAGGTTTAATGGACCACCAGCCACGGTTAGATAATGCCTGGGTCTCTTCAGGTTTAATGGACCACCAGCCACGGTTAGATAATGCCTTGGTCTCTTCAGGTTTAATGGACCACCAGCCACGGTTAGATAATGCCTGGGTGTCTTCAGGTTTAATGGACCACCAGCCACAGTTAGATAATGTCTGGGTGTCTTCAGGTTTAATGGACCACCAGCCACGGTTAGATAATGCCTTGGTTTCTTCAATTTTAATGGACCACCAGCCACGGTTAGATAATGTCTGGGTGTCTTCAGGTTTAATGGACCACCAGCCCTGTTAGATAATGCCTGGGTCTCTTCAGGTTTAATGGACCACCAGCCACTGTTAGATAATGTCTGGGTCTCTTCAGGTTTAATGGACCACCAGCCACTGTTAGATAATGTCTGGGTCTCTTCAGGTTTAATGGACCACCAGCCACGGTTAGATAATGTCTGGGTGTCTTCAGGTTTAATGGACCACCAGTCACGGTTAGATAATGTCTGGGTGTCTTCAGGTTTAATGGACCACCAGCCACGGTTAGATAATGTCTGGGTGTCTTCAGGTTTAATGGACCACCAGCCAATGTTAGATAATGCCTTGGTGTCTTCAGGTTTAATGGACCACCAGCCAATGTTAGATAATGTCTGGGTGTCTTCAGGTTTAATGGACCACCAGCTGTGAAATCTGGTCGCTAGGGGCCTGTGACGCTGTCAGCATTAGGCACACATGGAGCATCTCTCTCTCTCTCTCTCTCTCTCTCTCTCTCTCTCTCTCTCTCTCTGTG